>NC_059210.1:44252610-44472610 GCF_020615455.1 Coregonus clupeaformis | reverse complement strand
CCACACTCTGAGACGTGGGCCCTGTAGTTGATAGTAACATGGTGTTTGGAGCAGAGATAGGCATAGTGGGCCAGGGCCGTACACAGACAGGCGTTACCACAGCGACAGGCCTGGTAGCGACACTGCTGCTGGTACACACTGGGACTGACGTAACCATGGCATGGAGAGAACACACTGCCCAACAACACCTCACACAGAGAGGAATAGAACACTGGAAAACACACACAGCTTTTGAGACAATATGTGGAGAGATATTACAAGAAAACAAACGGAGGTCAGGTTAGAGTTTTGAAGTCAGGGGTCAGAGGTTACCGTTGTGCTGATTCATCTCACAGGGGTCAATGATGGGCTGGTTGATGGGGGCGGAGCAAGCAGATGAGACTCTCCAGGAGTTAGCATGGAGCTGGGGAGTCCCTTCAATCATCCCTGCTGGAGACCTACACACACACACAGGCCAGACAACGTTTCATGAATATTCTTACTGTAATACTATTTTACTCAACTTCCTCAGACAAAAATGCCAAAAACCTTTCCTCCAAAGTACATCTACTGATAGGAGTCAGAAGTCAGCATGAGAGGAAGTAGTGTTTCCTTACAGGAAGTCGTCCCGCAGGTTTCCGTTGAAGGTTCCACAAAGGCCCAGCGTGTTGCTGCGCCATTGGCTGTCCAGCTGTAGATAGACACGCCCACCACGCCAGTCATATTGCAGACGCAGTCCAAGCAACGTCCTCAGCTGGACGAACACCGACGTTAACCTCCGCACCTCAACTACATCTACACACATATACACACATTAAGTCAGACGTAAAATAAGGTGTTCCGCAAGGCTGTGTGTTGGGACCGTTATTGTTCTCTCTAGACATGCTACCTAATGGTACTCATATCCGTATCCTTATTAGTATTATTAAAAGGAATCAATTAAGTTTATTGTATCATACCATCGGCGTAGGGCAAGGCAGGGGCGGGATTGACCCCTATAAGCACTTCCCCCTCTCGGGTCAGAGTCACCTGGTGACTAACATCTTCATCCAGAACCACCGTCACTGACTGGATACACACCTGCTGCTGGGCCTACACACACACACAAGACTGTGTCAGGCTGTATATGTAAGTTACCTCTGTGACATGGTATACTGCAGTGTGTGTGTGTGTGTTACCTTTGTGCAGGTGGTATACTGCAGGGTAACAGTGAATCTGCTGCCGCTGCGGCTCTTGGCCAAGACGTACTGACACGCCCCTGGCTGCAGGAACATCCTCCCATCGAACGATGTCACAAACACATCACCTACTACTGAACACTCCGCTGCGAGAGAGAGAGAGAGAGAGAGAGAGAGAGAGAGAGTGTGACATTATATCGTCCCACTTATGAGCTTTGATAATATACTGTATGACATGGTCAGCTCACCTGTACAGTTGTTGTCCGTGCAGTTCCACACTCCCCCCATACACACACTGTAAACACACCACAGGTTAGTGACACACACGCATACACACACACACAAGTTACACACACACTCACCAGACGCTGCAGCCCTGCTCCAGAGTGTGTCCCTGTGTGTATGAGGTGCCGTGGTAGACACAAGGACACTGAGACACAGCGATACAAGTCCCATTCTGCAGAATCAACCCTGAGACAGACGGACACACAGAGGGTGAGAGGGAGTGTGTGTGCATTTATGTGTATGTGTGTGTGTCCGTGTGTGTATGAGTGTGTGAGTGTACCATCAGGGCAGTAGCATCCATCCAGACAGTGCAGGTTAGTTCCCAGACACTCCTTATCAAAGGTACAGGTGGGAGGGCAGCAGCTGATACAGTCTCTATGGACAAAACTCTCCTCACAGCCATCATCTATGGAACAGTCAAATGAAAGACTTACCGTAGTAATATGTTAGCTCAAGGTTAGTTAAAGGTTTGGGTTATGTTAGTGTAACGTTACTGACTGCAGGATGGGAAGCTATCTCTCCACTCTCGTACAGGGTATCCTACATGGCTGCAGGCTCGTGTGTACTCCACCAGCACACGGCAAAACGTCTCCTCATCATCTGACCTAATTACAGCAGACAACAGTCAGACTACACTCTGATAACACCCAGACAACACCCAAACAACAATCAGACTACACCCAGAAAACAACCAGATAACCTCCAGACTACAGTCAGACAACAGTCAGAGAATAGCCAGACAACAGTCATAATACACCCAGATAACCCCCAGACAACAGCCAGACAACACTCAAATAACACCCAGACAACAGTCAGACAACACCCAGACAACAGTCAGACAACACCCAGACAACATTCAGACTACACCCAGATAACAGTCAGACTACACCCAGATAACAGTCAGACTACACCCAGATAACCCCCAGGCAACAGCCAGACAACCCCCAGGCAACAGCCAGACAACACTCAGATAACCCCCAGACTACAGTCAGACATCAGTCAGAGAATAGCCAGACAACACGGAGGAATCAAAAACGTTCTGACTTACAGGACACATGCACACTCTGGAGTGACTTACACACATAGGTCAGAGACACAGCTAGCCACGTAGGGGTTTGGGTCGATGTTCTCATGACAGGACAGGAAGGGGAAGAACAGGAGAGCACTGCACTTCTCTATGGCATCCTACACACACACACACACACACACACACACACACACACACACACACACACACACACACACACACACACACACATTTATACATCAACATATTACAATAAAACACAGAAATAAGCACACATAACACAGGCACATAGACGAGCCAGGTTCAAGCAACAGGGTCACAGACAGACAGACAGAGACAGGTCTTACGTCCATGTCAGACTCAGAGCGGCAGGGTCCAGTGAAATCTATGTCCACCAGAGGGCAGCCTCTCTCATGGGGCAGATCGACTGACCAGCTGTTAGCAAACACTGCTGGCTCCTCTGTCTGCACGCCTACACACAGGCACGCACACAAACGAAACACGTACACACACGGTTAGGGATCCTCCTCCACATGCCTGAATATAATCCAATATAATAGAACAACTGTTTATTAGAAGAACTACTCATTCCTCTTCACACCTCTCCTCTGCATTCCTCTGCTCCATCTTTTCTCATTTACATTTACGTCATTTAGCAGACACTCTTATACAGAACAATTTACAGGAGCAATTAGGGTTACGTGCCTTGCTCAGCTCTGGGATTCGAACCAGCAACCTTTCGGTTACTGGCCGAATGCTCTTAACCACTAGGCAACCTGCTGCCCATTTCTCCTCTCTACTCACTCCTGTCCTCTCTCCTCTCCTCTCCTCTCCTCTCCTCTCCTCTCCTCTCCTCTCCTCTCCTCTCCTCTCCTCTCCTCTCCTCTCCTCTCCTCTCCTCTCCTCACCTCTCCTCTCCTCTCCTCTCCTCTCCTCTCTAGGTCATGTTACAGGACTAGGGCCTCCCCCTCAGTAATAATAACTATAATGGTTCCCTGTGGTGCTGCGAGGAGAAAGGTTGTGATGGAGGGATGATTGGGTGCTGAGAGAGATGATAAGAGATGGATGGAGGAGGGAGGATAAGAGACTAGTCGGACCCGTCTGTCCAGTCTTACAGTGGGCTTTGATGTGGTGTGTGAGTGTGTGTCTCACCGCGGGCTGTGGTGAGGTCATCGTTGGGCAGGTTGTTGTAGTTCCCACAAAGGCCACAGGGGGTGCCGTGGTGCTGTTCAGACATCTTCAGATATACTCCACTACCCCCGTCCCACGCCAGAGAGAAGCCAAACACACTCTTCACCAGCAGGTAGTCAGCCAGACGCTCTATAAACACACCTCCTATTGTCTGGGGCAGGCTCAGCCTACACACAGACACACATGGATTTTTTTTAAAGATGCTTTATTGTCACATACACCAGATAGGTTAAGTGAAATGTGTTGTTTTACAGGTTCAGTCATAGTAGTACGGCGCCCCTGGAGAAAATGAGGGTTAAGTGCCTGGCTCATTGGCACATCGACAGTTTTTTCACCTTGTCAGGTCGGATATTCAAACCAGCGACCTTTCAGTTACTGGCCCAACGCTCTAACCGCTAGGCTACCTGCCACCCTACACACATTACTACAGAGCATACACACACATTACAAAACACAAACATTCGTCCATAGCCCACCAACCTGCGACCCCCCTGGTGGACTTGGTATCCAGCGATGTGGATCTCCTCCTCGTTGGGGAAGAAGAGACTGAGAGCCCTGGGACAGGAGTACACACTTCCCTCACACACACGGCTGTTATGGACCCACACAGTGTACTGTGGTGTGGCTGAGTGGCAGTCCTGGGCCAGTATGTAGGAGCAGGTTCCAGGGTAGTAGAAGTAGCTGCCATCAAACGTCTCATAATGGTGCTGACCCCAAGACCTGCAGATCCCATCTCTGTCCTGGCCCTGGTTAGGAACTACACACACACACACACACACATACACTAAGTTTTGCGTGCTTATCTCAACTCTGAATCAGCTTGAAGGTGCACTGGTGTGTCTTTGTGTGTAGGAGGCATGGGGGGGTTGGTTACCCACAGTGCCAGCTCACTAAAAGCCGCTCAGTTACAGAAAACCCCTGTCTCTGTACTATTCCCAGACCTGCCAAATAGACCCACTGTCTAACAGTGGTGGTGCTGTGGTGGTACTTTCCCCAGGTAGGTATTTGATTAACAGGAACAGTGTGTAACAGAGTTCATCCCTGTCTGCCTCACCAGGGACGAGAACCCAACAGCAACACTTCATATTACCATCGTGCCACCAAACCCACCAAAACCAACCACAGTTGGGCGAGGAAAACACTAATTAAATTCTCAGGCATGCTACTAGTATTGAGGCTGTACTAGACCCAGCTCTGATGTAGTCTACAGATACTCAACCCTAATCCTCCAGACTTAATCACACACTATGTGGACTAGGGGGTGTTTGTGTGTGTGTGTGGTTATTAATTGAATGCAGCTTATTAACAATTGTTGAATGATATGTTGGTCTAACCCTCATGTAGACACACACACAGACACACAAACACACACACACATGAAAATGAGACATTCATTGCGGATTGTGTGTGTTACTCACTGATCTGGCAGCGGTCTCCGAGGGCCTGGAACTGTGCACAGTCACACCTCCCCCCCTCCTGACACCAGCCCCCATTCAGACAGCCGCAGTACTCTGGTAAAACACACACAATCTTTCCTCAATCTTCTCTGGAAAGACTTTTGAGATGAATCCATAGAAAAAAAATATTCTTTACAAGACAGACTGCTTTTTAGTCCTTTCTGTAGCCGTGTTGACCCAACCTCACCCTGTGAGTGTGTGAGTGTGAGTGTGTGTGTGTGTGTGTGTGTGTGTGTGTGTGTGTGTACCTGAGGAGGCATCACGGGCGGTGTAATTGTGTAGAACACTGCGAGGGAGAGTTGCTTCAGAGAGAAGAGGACTGAATGTCTGGAGAGTAGAGAGCACTGATGATCACACACACATACATACAAACCTACCAGTCCCAGTTTGTGAATCTGTCACACTGTGTGTATAGTGTGTGTGTAGTATGTGTGTATCCAATGATGTAGTGATAAATAAATTGGTGGGTAAACTCCGATCGCCGGTTGCGGTGAAAAAAGTAACAATCTCTGTACTTTCAATGCATTTCTCTGCAAAAGGTGGGTTACGACCGTGCAAAACAAAATGTGGCGTTTACGTGCGTTTACCCTCCACTACCCTGCTGTGTATCTCTAGCCCTGTTTGTGTGTGTGTGTTTTTGTAGTTGCCCCAGTGTGTGTGTGTGTCCTACAAAGGCGTCTTTGTGCTGGTCAGGGTGTTGAGTGTGTGCCCTGACCTCTGCTTCTCTTAGGTGTAGTGTACCTACCTCCTCCCCTAGGAGATCCCGTTTCCTCCGCAGTGCATTAGCCCTCCTGCACACACACACACACACACACACACACACACACACACGGAGAGAAACGTACATTATGAGGAGAAACATGTCAACTGAAGTTAGGTGCACTTTAGACCACCTGAATACAGCCAAACACACACACGCATCTGCTTGGCCATGACACTGAATGAATGAATCCCCAGAGAGGATGAGTTTTTCTATTTTCCTTTCATCCTCTCACCTCTGTAGTCTTCCGTCTGTCTCTGTCAGTTGGCTCTGAGCTTCTGAGCACAAGAAAAAGCCATCAATAAAACATCACACACACTATCACAATGTATAGGCTCACTTTACATATCACAACACATAACAAATATCATATCTACAACAACAGACATCTAATCTTCAAAATGCAGAACCATTGCTGCCTATCAGTAGAATTAGTATTGCACATATTTAAACAGCATAAATAAGACACCCCAGAAGGATTTACACAACTACAGTGTCTGTTTATAATGTGATTAATGTCACTAAAGAGGGACAAATAAATAAATGTCATTCAGGAACAGTACAATTATCCGATATTTCATAATGTTTAAATGTCAAAAAACTTTTTTAATCAAGGTCACGGATATAGCGCGGGTCCTAAATTGCTGGTCTCTCTGAAATTAGGTTAAAATGTCAAAAGCGCTGAAACGCTGGATAAATGACTCAACTGTAAAAATTATGAAATAAAATGGTTTAGGGATTATGCGCATGTGTCGTTGGGAAACTCACCTTGTGCTGTCAGCAGCTGGAGGACTGAATACCACGAAAGAAGAACAAGTTTGACTCTCCGCGGACCGTTCATCTCAGAGCTCATCCACCGAGAGGTTAACGGAACATTTTACAGGACAGACTGGGGAGTATTGATCTCTGTTCGTTACGGAGCTTCCCGCGGTTTACATCCACGCGCACAGAGGAAGTTGAGCGAGCCCCTCAGATGGATGATGGGTGCACCTGCGCGCAGGTGTCGGGTGTGTGTGTGTGCATGGTTTTTGCACCAAACAGGTGACATCAAACCAACTGAAAAGACAGAAATACCGCAACTTTCTGTGCGCAGGAAAATAGTAGCCTAGCTGAAGTAGATAGATTCTCTGAGTATAGGACATTACAAATGCAACAACTGAAGACTGTAGGCAAACTTTAAATAAAAAATGTAGTCGTAGTTTAAAGGCACAATCTGTATGATTTTCAGCAATTCAACTTGAATTAAATTATAAATGAGATAGCGTGTGTGCGTATGTGTGCGTGTGCGCACGTGTGTGTGTGTGTAAGACTTTGACTCCCTCTGCTGGCCAGTGACGTGTATCTCAGGGATGGCCAGGGCTGTAGCTCAGTTGGTAGAGCATGGCGTTTGCAACGCCAGGGTTGTGGGTTCGATTCCCAGTATGAAAAAAAGTAAAAAATAATGTATGCATTCACTAACTGTAAGTCGCTCTGGATAAGAGCGTCTGCTAAATGACTAAAAATGTAAAATGTATCTGATGTGAGTGAAGATTTACACATGAGCAACAATCTTACAATGTTTAATAACGTAGTATAATGTACATGTTTCATAGTATTTTCATGATATATACACTACCGTTCAAAAGTTTGGGGTCACTTAGAAATGTCTGTGTTTTCGAAAGAAAAGCATTTTTTTTGTCCATTAAAATAACATCAAATTGATCAGAACTACAATGTAGACATTGTTAATGTTGTAAATGGCCATTGTAGCTGGAAACGGCTGATTTTTAATGGAATATCTACATAGGCTTACAGAGGCACATTATCAGCAACCATCAGTCCTGTGTTCCAATGGCACGTTGTGTTTGCTAATCCAAGTTTATCATTTTAAAAGGCTAATTGATCATTAGAAAACCCTTTTACAATTATGTTAGCACAGCTGAAAACTGTTGTGCTGATTAAAGAAGCAATAAAACAGGCCTTCTTGAGACTAGTTGAGTATCTGGAGCATCAGCAATTGTGGGTTCGATTACAGGCTCAAAATGGCCACAAACAAAGAACTTTCTTCTGAAACTCGTCAGTCTATTCTTGTTCTGAGAAATTAAGGCTATTCCATGCGAGAAATTGCCAAGAAACTGAAGATCTTGTACAACACTGTGTACTACTCCCTTCATAGAACAGCTCAAACTGGCTCTAACCAGAATAGAAAGAGGAGTGGGAGACCCCGGTACATCTATTCTGGTTAGAGCCAGTTTGCTTTGTTCTATAAAGGGAGTAGTACACAGCGTTGTACGAGATCTTCAGTTTCTTGGCAATTTCTCGCATGGAATAGCCTTCATTTCTCAGAACAAGAATAGACTGACGAGTTTCAGAAGAAAGTTCTTTGTTTCTGGCCATTTTGAGCCTGTAATTGAACCCACAATTGCTGATGCTCCAGATACTCAACTAGTCTCAAGAAGGCCAGTTTTATTGCTTCTTTAATCAACACAACAATTTTCAGCTGTGGTAACATAATTGCAAAATAATTTTCTAATGATCAATTAGCCTTTTAAAATGATAAACTTGGATTAGCAAACACAACGTGCCATTGGAACACAGGACTGATGGTTGCTGATAATGGGCATATGTATGCCTATGTAGATATTCCATTAAAAATCTGCCGTTTCCAGCTACAATAGCCATTTACAACATTAACTATGTCTACACTGTATTTCTGACCAATTTGATGTTATTTTAATGGACAAAAAATTGCTTTTCTTTCGAAAACAAGGACATTTCTAAGTGACCCCAAACTTTTGAATGGTAGTGTACATGTTAATGTCCTAGATAGTAATGTGTCTTAAATACTTTACACAGTAGAGGAGGGGGTTTGGGGTGGTGGGGTCATGAGTGGTGGATGGGTATCGGGGGTTTGGGAGTTTATAAGTGGGTAGGAGTGGAAGGGCAAAGTCAGTATCCATCAATATAAAGTAGTCTTCTACAGAGAGCTGCCTAGTGATGTGACATCATTTCCTGGCGGCCAGCTCAGCGTTGACTTCATCCTCTGCTTTGAGGCCGTGCCATTGGGCAATGGGCCGGCGGGGGTTGGCCAGCATGTCTGACCAATGACGGAGCTCTGTGCCGCTGCTGGCTCCGCCTAGAAAAACCTTCCCGATGGCATCATTCTTCCCAATCTTATCATAGTCCAACACTGTCACTGCTACCTGCACCTTCTACACACACACAAACACAGACACAAACCTATGTTCGAAGGGCCACTCAATGAGGAAGGATTCATTGTAATAAGGGATGAGAGAGAGTGTGTGTGTTTATGTGTGTTTGTGTGTGGTGAGAGAGCGTACCTGTATCTGTTCGAAGGGCACCTCGAAGCTGAAGGACTCATTGTAGTAAGGGTTGAGAGTGTTCTTCTTGATGCTGGTTTTCTTCTTCTTCAGTCTCTTTCCATTTTGCAGCAAGTGTATCTTTACATAGGGGTCTGACAGAGGAGACAGAGATCAGCCTAACACACACACACACACCCACATCCACATCTACGCCCCTCAGCTCACCTGATAGTCCTCCTACATCCATCTTCTTTAGGTTTTTGGCCTCGAGGACGACGATGCTTAGTTTCCCTGCTGTAGGAACGTACCTCAGAGACAGACAGATATCACCCAGCCGCTCTGACTGGAGAGAAAGAGAAAGGGGAGTGAGGAAGAGAGAGGTATGGGAGGAGGAGTACTGACATTTTTGTTTTGTTCTTCTTTCTGTGAATTCTTTTTTTAATTTTGTGGAGTTAAATGCCTTGTAACTTTGTGACTTTCTTTCCTATATATATATATATATATATATATATATATATATATATATATATATCTTCCTTCTCTCTTTTTCACTATCTATCTATCCTCCTAGTTTTTCCATTATCACCTCCTCTTTCTCTGCCTTCTTCAGCTCCCGCCACTCCTGTGTCATCCGACTGAAGTCCAGGCTGCTCATTGGTACTCGTAGTGCTCCAATAGCGTCGTGTTTAGAGAAACGGTCAAAGTCATACACTGTCATCACCAGAGTCCTGCCTCCCAGTTCACTGTACGGTACCTACACACACACATACAGTATGCACACACACACACACACGCACACACGACACACACACACACACACACACACACACACACACACACACACACACACACACACACACACACACACACACACACACACACACACACACACACACACACACACATACACATACACATACACATACACATACACACACAAACACTTTGTTGAATGTGGGGTCAGGGTTAGGGTTTAGAGGTCGGAGGTGGGGAATTAGGTGTACCTTGAAGGTGAAAGTCTCATTGAAGGTTGGGTTGAGTGTCTTCCTGTGGACTTTAGTCTCAAACTTCCTCTTCTTGTCTGGCAGAAGGTAGAGTTTAACATACGGGTCTGAACTTCCCCCCACATCCATGGCAGGGAGATCACAGGCCTGCAGGATACCTACTACCATCTACAGACAGGGAAGGGGGGTAGAGGGTAGGGAGAGGAGAGGGTGAGGAAAGAGGGAGGAAAAAGAGAGAGGGAGAGGGAGAGAGAATTTACCCACAGCTATATTATGTCTCTGATGGAGTGATTTGTTGTTACTCAGACTGGTTAATCTGCTGATCCACAGGACCTTGGTTAGCTGAATCAGATGTGTTAGAGCAGGGATTGAAACAAGGAGTCCTCACCGTGTTCTCTGTGAAGTTGTAGTCCATTGAGAACTCCAGTCTGCCCAACTTCACTTCCTCTTTAGGCTCCTCCTCCTCCCTGCCAGTCAATCCGGTCTCTGTGTCACCCTCATCCTTCAGGGGCTACAGGACACACACCCACACGCACACACACACACACACACATAGGCGAAACCTGATACACAGTAACCAGCAGAGACATACACAGCCTAAATTGTATTAAGCTGCGCTTTTTATTAAACGTTTCTGTGCAGCACTCCACAGGGAGTTGATACTCTGCAATGGGTGTGTGTGTATGTACAGTTGAAGTCGGAAGTTTACATACACCTTAGCCAAATACATTTAAACTCTGTTTTTCACAATTCCTGACATTTAATCCTAGTAAAAAAATACCTGTTTTAGGTCAGTTAGGATCACCACTTTATTTTAAGAATGTGAAATGTCAGAATAATAGTAGAGAGAATGATTTATTTCAGGTTTTATTTATTTCATCACATTCCCAGTGGGTCAGAAGTTTACATACACTCAATTTGCATTTGGTAGCATTGCCTTTCAATTGTTTAACTTGGGTGAAACGTTTCGGGTAGCCTTCCACAAACTTCCCACAATAAGTTGGGTGAATTTTGGCTCATTCCTCCTGACAGAGCTGGTGTAACTGAGTCAGGTTTGTACGCCTCCTTGCTCGCACACACTTTTTCAGTTCTGCCCACACATTTTCTATAGGATTGAGGTCAGGTCTTTGTGATGGCCACTCCAATACCTTGACTTTGTTGTCCTTAAGCCAATTTGCCACAACTTTGGAAGTATGCTTGGGATCAACGTCAATTTGGAAGACCCATTTGTGACCAAGATTTAACTTCCTGACTGATGTGTTGAGATGTTGCTTCAATATATCCACCTAATTTTCCTTCCTCATGATGCCATCTATTTTGTGAAGTGCACCAGTCCCTCCTGCAGCAAAGCACCACCACAGCATGATGCTGCCACCCCCGTGCTTCACGGTTGGGATGGTGTTCTTCAGCTTGCAAGTGACCCCCCTTTTCCTCCAAACATAACGATGGTCATTATGGCCAAACAGTTCTATTTTTGTTTCATCAGACCAGAGGACATTTCTCCAAAAAGTACAATCTTTGTCCCCATGTGCAGTTGCAAACCGTAGTCTGGCTTTTTTATGGCGGTTTTGGAGCAGTGGCTTCTTCCTTGCTGAGCGGCCTTTCAGGTTATGTCGATATAGGACTCGTTTTACTGTGGATATAGATACTTTTGTACCTGTTTCCTCCAGCATCTTCACAAGGTCCTTTGCTGTTGTTCTGGGACTGATTTGCACTTTTCGCACCAAAGTACGTTAATCTCTAGGAGACAGAACACGTCTCCTTCTTGCGTACTATTGTTTGTACAGATGAACGTGGTACCTTCAGGCATTTGGAAATTGCTCCCAAGGATGAACCAGACTTGTGGAGGTCTTGTGAGAGGTGATTTGAAGGAGTCAGGCGCAGAAGGGTAAATCACAGAATACAGAGTTTATTCCGTAGTACAAAATTACGCTGGATAGCGTCAACCAGTCCAGTGCGCAAAACAGGCGCACAGGGAAAATATACCCTTTTTTCTGAGGTCTTGGCTGATTTATTTTGATTTTCCCATGATGTCAAGCAAAGAGGCACTGAGTTTGAAGGTAGGCCTTGAAATACATCCACAAGTACACCTCCAATTGACTCAAATGATGTCAATTAGCCTATCAGAAGCTTCTAAAGCCATTACATTATTTTCTGGAATTTTCCAAGCTGTTTAAAGGCACAGTCAACTTAGTGTATGTAAACTTCTGACCCACTGGAATTGTGATACAGTGAATTATAAGTGAAATAATCTGTCTGTAAACAATTGTTGGAAACATTACTTGTGTCATGCACAAAGTAGATGTCCTAACCGACTTGCCAAAACAATAGTTTGTTAACAAGACATTTGTGGAGTGGTTGAAAATCGAGTTTTAATGACCTAAGTGTATGTCAACTTCCGACTTCAACTGTATACCTCAGAGTTGCCTCCCTCCAGCTCAGTGTCCATGTTCAAGCCATTCGTGCCCTTCTTCTCCTTCTCCTTCTCTGTGTCCTTGTCTTTCTTCTTCAGACATTTCCTCCACACACACAAACTGCATGACAACACCAGACACACACTCACCATGCATAGAGCACCTACAACCCATGAGGGCACTGCACAAACGCGCACACGCACACACACACACACACACACACACACACACTCACACACAAAGACACACACACACACACACGGTTAATAATACATTAATACCAAGTGTTTTTATAACACCGGCGGGTTTCACTAGCTTGTGAGAGTATTTTATTTCTCAGTTGAGTACTTATGCACTTCAACTGCACTTTAACTTGGTTCTAAAAATGAACTTAGTGCTACGAAGGCTCTAGAAACCCACCCCGGATCGGTTGTTACTCACTGTGGAGGGAGTGCAACTCGCTCATAAACTTTGTGGGGGTGTGGCCTCCAGGCCCAGGTTCTGGGGTTGCTGAGGCATTGGGGTTGATTAACAGGTGTGAGGGGCTGGGCTGTGCCGGGGTGGCCCTACGACTACTTGTCATCACCTAGAGAGAGAAAGACACAGAGAGAAGGAACGTTTTTTTTTTTAATGTCACTTTTTGCATCCAAACTAGCTCTGTCTTTAAATTTGAGTGAGTGGTTAGATTTCCCAACCCCATCCTTCAGAATGCCAAACCAAGCAGCAGGGCAGGCTGTTTAAATTACAGATTGTTCATTTAACAGTAACTCACAGTCCCGCAACATTCCAGAGATCTGGACAAATATGACTGTAACTTTTCAAATAGACAGTACAGTACTTACTACAAAACTAGTGTGGAATACTGCAGCTGGCAGGTACATTGCATGCATCTGTTATGCACACTATTTTATTGCAGATCCATATTAATGATCAGCACCAAGTTTTGAGAAACATTCAACCGTATGTGTTATAGAGTGGTTATAGTGTGTGTGTGTGTGTGTGTGTGTGTGTGTGTGTGTGTGTGTGTGTGTGTGTGTGTGTGTGTGTGTGTGTGTGTGTGTGTGTGTGTGTGTGTGTGTGTGTGTGTGTGTGTGTGTGGATGTACACGTGCATGTGTCAGATGGCCTCTTGTGTTTCTGCTGGTCTGGCACTAAGGCCAGCTGTACATAAGATACACAACCCTGTCCCCTGTCAAACCTGCTGACAACACAACACATGGGGGGAGGAGAGGTGTGGAGGAAGAGAGGGGGACGGAGAAAGGGCATCATGAGGGTGTGATCTCTCTGGAGAGAGGAGGTGAGAATATTTTTTGTCCAGAGTAGGGACGGTCCCAATTCACTTCCTACCCCTTCACCTTGGTCCTAACCCTTCTATGTTTTTTAGATCTGAGTCTGGGAAACTGACTCACTCTTAACCATCATCCATGTTAGCTGCAAATATTCCATGAAGACAGTCTAGCATTCTACAACTAGTGTAAAACAACACATTTCACAATACCTATCCGGTATATGTGTCAATAAACCATTTAAAAAAAAATGGAATACGCAATGACATTTATATCATCAGGTCATCACTAGAGACACAACTACACTAATCACTTGTGAATCAGGAAGAAAATCACTGATTTATTTTGAATGTTTTGCTTGTCTTCAGCACACTATGCTACTAATAGGTACATACTACAAGTGCATGACAAGTCACTTCCAGTGTATTGTCTTAGAACTAGTTTGTTCCATCATGGCTAAACTCTGTCACTCACTCTAACCCACTCTCTTAGGTCCTCAATGTAAATAAGAAGTTAGACCTGCCTGATTAAATAAAGAGTTAAGCTAAAGATAACATACTGTATATGGTTCTGATATCCCCCCATTTACAACTAAAACTGGAAATGACATTAACCCTGATCCACAGTCAAATATCTAACCCTAACCCAACATTGTAGCGCTATATCTATCCCTAAACCAACATTGTAACCCTGACCGACTGTCATCTAACAGTAACCCAACCACACCCGTCACCTCAACCACCATCACTGACCACACCCTGGGAGAGAAAGAGAGAGATAGAAAGAGTGAGGCGAGAGGGAGTCTTACCTTTGTGTGTGTGTGTCCTGGCCTTGGTTCTGTCTGGCTGCAGGGTGGAGAGAGGTATGACTCTCAGGTACACACACAAAAAGAAAGGGAGAGAGAGGAGGAGGAGAGGGGAGGAGATTACAGCATGAAGAGAGGAGAAGGAAAGAGGAGGGGAGGTGAGGTGGGGTGGCAGCTTCTTGTTGTTTATTTTAACCTTCTGTTCATTCAGCGGAGTCTCTGAGACAAGGAGCACAGGTATGACAGGAGAGAGAGAGAGAGAGAGAGAGAGAGAGAGAGAGAGAGAGAGAGAGAGAGAGAGAGAGAGAGAGAGAGAGAGAGAGAGAGAGAGAGAGAGAGAGAGAGAGAGAAAGAGAGAGAGAGATTGAGAGAGAGAGCGAGAGAGAGAGAGAGAGAGAGAGAGAGAGAGAGAGAGAGAGAGAGAGAGAGAGAGAGAGAAAGGGGCAGGAGAGAGAGGGCATCTCTGGTTGGCTGTGTGAACGTGTGTGTATTAGTATGGGGATATGTATGCTCTGTCCGATGGGGTGGGTCCCAGGGGGTTGAGTCCCTCTGATCTAAGCACTGCCCCTTGTGACCTCTGCTGCGCCCTTACAGGTCACCTTCGCTGGGACATGGATGAATATTCATGGCTTGGGCTTTTTATAGGCTCGTTAGCATACTGAGACTTCAGCAGGAGACAGCATCTACATTCCACCTGGATGACTGGTATGCCGGTGTGTGATTGTGCATTCATATACTACATGTGCATTACTGTTTGTATGTGTGATTGCACATTTACAGTTGAAGTCGGAAGTTTACATACAGTGAGGGAAAAAAGTATTTGATCCCCTGCTGATTTTGTACGTTTGCCCACTGACAAAGAAATTATCAGTCTATGATTTTAATGGTAGGTTTATTTGAACAGTGAGAGATAGAATAACAACAAAAAAATCGAGAAAAAACGCATGTCAAAAATGTTATAAATTGATTTGCATTTTAATGAGGGAAATAAATATTTGACCCCCTCTCAATCAGAAAGATTTCTGGCTCCCAGGTGTCTTTTATACAGGTAACGAGCTGAGATTAGGAGCACACTCTTAAAGGGAGTGCTCCAAATCTCAGCTTGTTACCTGTATAAAAGAAACCTGTCCACAGAAGCAATCAATCAACCAGATTCCAAACTCTCCACCATGGCCAAGACCAAAAAGCTCTCCAAGGATGTTAGGGACAAGATTGTAGACCTACACAAGGCTGGAATGGGCTACAAGACCATCGCCAAGCAGCTTGGTGAGAAGGTGACAACAGTTGGTGTGATTATTCGCAAATGGAAGAAACACAAAATAACTGTCAATCTCCCTCGGCCTGGGGCTCCATGCAAGATCTCACCTCGTGGAGTTGCAATGATCATGAGAACGGTGAGGAATCAGCCCAGAACTACACGGGAGGATCTTGTCAATGATCTCAAGGCAGCTGGGACCATAGTCACCAAGAAAACTATTGGTAACACACTACGCCGTGAAGGACTGAAATCCTGCAGCGCCCGCAAGGTCCCCCTGCTCAAGAAAGCACATATACATGACCGTCTGAAGTTTGCCAATGAACATCTGAATGATTCAGAGGAGAACTGGGTGAAAGTGTTGTGGTCAGATGAGACCAAAATAGAGTTCTTTGGCATCAACTCAACTCGCCGTGTTTGGAGGAAGAGGAATGCTGCCTATGACCCCAAGAACACCATCCCCACCGTCAAACATGGAGGTGGAAACATTATGCTTTGGGGGTGTTTTTCTGCTAAGGGGACAGGACAACTTCACCGCATCAAAGGGACGATGGACGGGGCCATGTACCGTCAAATCTTGGGTGAGAACCTCCTTCCCTCAGCCAGGGCATTGAAAATGGGTCGTGGATGGGTATTCCAGCATGACAATGACCCAAAACACACGGCCAAGGCAACAAAGGAGTGGCTCAAGAAGAAGCACATTAAGGTCCTGGAGTTGCCTAGCCAGTCTCCAGACCTTAATCCCATAGAAAATCTGTGGAGGGAGCTGAAGGTTCGAGTTGCCAAACGTCAGCCTCGAAACCTTAATGACTTGGAGAAGATCTGCAAAGAGGAGTGGGACAAAATCTCTCCTGAGATGTGTGCAAACCTGGTGGCCAACTACAAGAAACGTCTGACCTCTGTGATTGCCAACAAGGGTTTTGCCACCAAGTACTAAGTCATGTTTTGCAGAGGGGTCAAATACTTATTTCCCTCATTAAAATGCAAATCAATTGATAAAATTTTTGACATGCGTTTTTCTGGATTTTTTTGTTGTTATTCTGTCTCTCACTGTTCAAATAAACCTACAATTAAAATTATAGACTGATAATTTCTTTGTCAGTGGGCAAACGTACAAAATCAGCAGGGGATCAAATACTTTTTTCCCCTCACTGTACACTTAGGTTGGAGTCATTAAAACTCGTTTTTCAACCACTCCACAAATTTCTTGTTAACAAACTATCGTTTTGGCAAGTCGGTTTGGACATCTACTGCATGACACAAGTAATTTTTCAAACAATTGTTTACAGACATATTATTTCACTTATAATTCACTGTATCACAATTCCAGTGGGTCAGAAGTTTACATACACTAAGTTGACTGTGCCTTTAAACAGCTTGGAAAATTCTAGAAAATGATGTCATGGCTTTAGGCTGCTAGGCTAATTGACATCATTTGAGTCAATTGGAGGTGTACCTGTGGATGTATTTCAAGGCCTACCTTCAAACTCAGTGCCTCTTTGCTTGACATCATGGGAAAATCAAAAGAAATCAGCCAAGACCTCCACAAGTCTGGTTCATCCTTGGGAGCAATTTCCGAACGCCTGAAGGTACCACGTCCATCTGTACAAACAATAGTTTGCAAGTATAAACACCATGGGACCACGCAGCCATCATACCGCTCAGGAAGGAGACGCGTTCTGTCTCCTAGAGATGAACGTACTTTGGTGCGAAAAGTGCAAATCAATCCCAGAACAACAGCAAAGGACCTTGTGAAGATGCTGGAGGAAACAGGTACAAAAGTATCTATATCCACAGTAAAATGAGTCCTATATCGACATAACCTGAAAGGCCGCTCAGCAAGGAAGAAGCCACTGCTCCAAAACCACCATAAAAAAGCCAGACTACGGTTTCCAACTGCACATGGGGACAAAGATCGTACTTTTTGGAGAAATGTCCTCTGGTCTGATGAAACAAAAATATAACTGTTTGGCCATAATGATCATCGTTATGTTTGGAGGAAAAAGGGGGGTCACTAGCAAGCCGAAGAACACCATCCCAACCATGAAGCACGGGGGGTGGCAGCATCATGCTGTGGGGGTGCTTTTCTGCAGGAGGGACTGGGGCACTTCACAAAATAGATGGCATCATGAGGAAGGAAAATTATGTGGATATATTGAAGCAACATCTCAAGACATCAGTCAGGAAGTTAAAGCTTGGTCGCAAATGGGTCTTCCAAATGGACAATGACCCCAAGCATACTTCCAAAGTTGTGGCAAAATGGCTTAAGGACAACAAAGTCAAGGTATTGGAGTGGCCATCACAAAGCCCTGACCTCAATCCTATAGAACATTTGTGGGCAGAACTGAAAAGGCGTGTGTGAGCAAGGAGGCCTACAAACCTGACTCCAGTTCTGTCAGGAGGAATGGGCCAAAATTCACCCAACTTATTGTGGGAAGCTTGTGGAAGGCTATCCGAAACGTTTGACCCAAGTTAAACAATTTAAAGGCAATGCTACCAAATACTAATTGAGTGTATGTAAACTTCTGACCCACTGAGAATGTGATGAAAGAAATTAAAGCTGAAATAAATAATTCTCTCTACTATTATTCTGACGTTTCACATTCTTAAAATAAAGTGGTGATCCTAACTGACCTAAGACAGGGAATTTTTACTAGGATTAAATGTCAGGAATTGTGAAAAACTGAGTTTAAATGTATTTGGCTAAGGTGTATGTAAACTTCCGACTTCAACTGTATATCCTGCAAACCGGTATGCATTGTGTGTGTGCTTCCAGAGGTCGATACTCTATGTGTAGATGCTGCTGCCTGAATTAGAACTGTAGTATGCGGTTTCTGCGGCAACGCTGGTATCAAGTTCCGGCCCCACCCAGTTCACCTTGACCAGAGATAGAGATGCACCAATTCACACACATACATTAACACACACACACATACGCAGAGCTCAGACCTCTGTGAAGCAGTATGACTTCAACCCGGTTGTTCACCTTGCTGAATATTCTGTGGACAGAGCCGTTGTATTGATCTGTGTTGATGAATGTGTCCTAGGTGGAGATATTCAGTGATTGGAGGTGCTATATGAGGGTCATTAGTTTAGATAAGATTCTAAGATTCCCCAACCCTTGGTTGTCACATATGTGGTCAAATTGATTTTATTCAGATTGGTCTAAAACTATCTGATAAGGGTAACATAGCACCCTTAGAATTAGAATGATTAATTATACTTCTATAAAACCACCACAACACATCGATACTCCACAACATCCTTTTAATCAGAGAAACACTTCTCCACCTGATTGAGAACAGCACACACTGTCAACAACGCAACAGGTGACAACGTATGTACAGGGTAGTCACTACCGATAGGCATGGAGCTGCATTGATCATGTAAAAAACAGCTACATCATATACATTATTATAACATTATATTATATTTTATAAGACAATGGAAACACTTTACTAGAACCCTCCGTCATAAGTGCTACATAACACTGTTGAAAACCTGACATAAACAGTCCTACTTTTGGTGTCAGTTTATCAAAAATGACTGTTCATGACATCTGTTATGTCATTATTATGTAGCCTTGATGGCAGAGGGTTTAAGGGAAGTTGAACCAGATCAATAACAGTGGTTATAGAGGGTCATACAGTAAGTATGAGGTGTTTTAGAGTTATTATACAGTCTGACAAGTATAACTAAGGAAGAAGCCTGAGCAGGGGAAATCTTACTTTAATAAGCCTCCAAACATGTGTAGTATGTGTGTGTAGTGTGTCGCACAGAAGAGAATTCAGCAGATTACAAAATAAAGCAAAAGGAGGCACTCAGTAAAGGGACACACACAGAAAGGTGGAGGAAAGAGGAGAGGAGTCCTACAGTATCTCCGTTTCCTATCCAGTGTTTCTCAACTCCAGTCCTTGAGTGAAATACCAGGGTTTCACATTTTTGTTCCAGCCCTGTACTAGCACAGGGCTATAAATATGTTGTACTAGTACAGGGACTAGATCAGAACTGTACGACCCAGGGGGTGCCCAGACTGAAGTAAAAAAAACACACTGATCTAACCCCTAATTGAGCCAAGCTCCTACACATTTTAAAAATACATTTTAGTCATTTAGCAGACGCTCTTATCCAGAGCGACTTACAGTTAGTGAGTGCATAATTTTTTTTTCATACTGGTCCCCCGTGGGAAACGAACCCACAACCCTGGCGTAGCAAACGCCATGCTCTACCAACTGAGCTACACGGGACTATAGCACACACGTAGGAACTAAAATCTGCACACACAGGGGACACTGGGAACCGCTATTGGCCGACAAACAGCCCAGTCCCCACTCCATGGGCTACAACAGAGTTCCCCAACTGGCGGCCTGAGGGCCGAGTTTTCGGAGCAAAATAAAACAATTATATATAATTTTTTACATTTTCATTGTTGGACATAAGACTGTAAAAACACCAGGAAATTAGCTACAAGTGATTTTAATTTAAGAAATCTGTTCCCAAGTATTCCCACGCATAATAGAGAGACACGTGATCGTATACAAATGTAAGCAAGGTTTGAAATTATTATGTTTTAGTCAAACATACCTGTTTGGACTTCTTGCAGTCAATTTGCAGACTACAAATGATTTGTAATTATAAACTTGGTGGTTCAAGCCCTGAATGCTGATTGGCTGACAGCCGTGGTATATCAGACTGTATACCACGGGTATGACAAAACATTTCTTGTTACTGCTCTAATTTTACATTTACATTTTAGTCATTTAGCAGACGCTCTTATCCAGAGCGACTTACAGTTAGTGAATGCATACATGTTTTTTTTTATACTGGCCCCCCGTGGGAAACGAACCCACATCCCTGCCGGCCAAACCCTCCCCTACCTCGGACGGCGCTGGACCAATTGTGCGCCGCCCATGGGTCTCCCGGTCGTGGCCGGCTGCGACAGAGCCTGGACTCGAACCAGGATCTCTAGTGGCACAGCTAGCACTGCGATGCAGTGCCTTAGACCACTGCGCCACTCGGGAGTCATGACACACAGAGAGCCATGTATTTAGAGAGTCGGGACATTGAGGTTCCTGCATTATGATGATTTACATGACACTAGAAAATATGGCAGCCATGATAGCACCCCATTAACATTACATGGCAGTCTTACGTCAGATAGAGCGACGATTCCGCCTGCACTGGTCCCTGTTGAGGGACGAGCGTCGCGTAGGAGTGACGCCACCTTTCTTGTTACTGCTCTAATTAAGTTGGTAACTAGTTTAGAATAGCAATAAGGCACCTCGGGGGTTTGTGGTATATGGACAATATACCACAGCTAAGGGCTGTATCCAGGCACTCTGCGTTGCGCATAAGAACAGCCCTTATCCATGGTATATTGGCCATATACCACACCCCCTCCGGCCTTACTGCTTAATTTTGTTCTGGTCCCCCGACTATCCACTCAAGAAAAAAAATAATCGGCCCACGGCTGAATCTAGTGGATGATCCCTGGGCTACAACCACTAACCCTAACCTTGGGAGGATTGGCCACATTTGTAGAGTGGTGGTATGAAGACACTGCTGGCCAATCAAATCAAAGAGCAGTTTGTGGTAGTAGCTTATAGAGTGGACCGTGTTACATCTCCCCTTCATAGTCCTGTGCATAGCAGAACACACACCAGGGTTGGGCTCAATTCAGTTTGTTTTCTATTGAATTGTAATTCACTTCCTGAATTGAAAACTGAATTGACCCCAACACGCACAGTTCTGCACTTCATTGTATGCCTGATACATTGTTCAAACAAGGCTACCAAAATAAACAAGCACTAACATCTGTATTCTGTCACTTTTTTTTACAAAAAAGAAAGTTGATCTGCAAACGAAGACAAATGAAATACTGTATATCCTTTCCATTGTCCGGATTGGACGAGAGGATGGTGGAGGTGGAGCCAAACCAGGTGTGTCTTGATGTCCAAACTTGTACACAACTTAGTACAAAGTTATGTATTCACTAGTGTGTATAATAGGCCAGGAAATCAAATAAATTATTGTCCTAGGCATCGGAGTGAAACGCTCCATCTCAAATGTCACCCTATTCTCCATATAGTGCACTTCTTTTGAATTTGGATTTCAACTCCATGACTGAATTGCCCCGGAATTGAGGGTTAGAATTCATCGTGTCTTGCCAAAGCTTCTCCAAAGTCAGTAGCCTGGCTGCCAACGAAGAGGTCATACTTTTCTACGATCTCTGCCTTGGTCAGACGGCCATCCTACAGAGAGAGGGGGAGAGAAAACACAATCTTTGGTTAGATGCGCTCTGTTTCAGTGCATGCCCCCACACACACACACACACACCTTGTCATTATCTGACTCGTAGAGCAGGTGTTTGGCTTCAGCCTCTGCGTGGTCGTAGTCTGAGGGGAGGATCCAGTCTCTGGTCTCCTCCTTGTCCATGAGGCCATCTTTGTTTTTGTCTCTGAACTCAGTAAACTGTTCTCTCTCTGTCTTCACCCACTCTGGCTCTGAAGGATCCTCCTGGTTATACATGTCTCCTAGAGGAGGGGGAGGAGAGAGGGAAGAGAGGAGGGGAGGAAAAGAGAGAGACGCTGATGACATGTTATAACTACGTGTCCTCCATGTACTGATCCAGGTGTTATTACAGGTAATAATGCACCCATGTACTCCTTCAGGTGTTTATTACAGGTTATAACTCACCTATGTACTCCTCCAGATCTATGAAGCCGTCTCCGTTTTTATCAATGTCCTCCATGGTCTCCTACAGGAGAGGGTATTGGCACAAAGATGTTACTGGCTGGCTACCTTAGATAAAGAAATTGTGTGTATATTACAAAATAAATACTCTGTGTGTGTATGTGTGTGTGTGTGACCCACCAGTACAACTATATCCTTCATATGGTCGTACTCCTCAGGATGGAGGAAGGCTGTAAACTCCTCTTTACTGGCCTTCAGGTCCGCGTCCAGGTCGGCCATTTTGAATCTCCTCTCGTCACGTGACATCATCTGTCTGTAGCTGAAGCCATCTTCTGGGTCTGAGTCATCTTAGGGGCACACACCAATTAGAACAGTTTAAGTCAGACCTTCAAGTAAAAAGGCACTTGTCAGGTGTCGTAGGTTACATTCTTGTACTCCTTTCAGAGTGTGTGTCTGTACCCAGTATGTATCCGTACGTAGCATTCTTGTACTCCTCCCAGGACACCAGTCCATCTCCGTTAAGGTCGTGACCTTTCCACTGGCGGTCCACATCATCATAGATCCATCTCTTCTGACTGTGTTTGATCCACTTCTTCATCTCCTCTACTGACACATAGCCATTCCTGTCCTCATCTATACGCTCTACCAACATACTGTAGGGAGAGAGAGATGAAGGGTGTTAATTCATCTTTTCATATCTTCTATATGAATCAATTTATCTCGCTTCTAAACAAGATGCAGCAGTTTAGTGAGGTCCTGTGTGTGGGTGTGTGTTACCCCAGTCTCTCCTTGCTCTCTTCAGGTGTGAGCTGATCAAAGGTCTTGGCCTCTTCCTGTCCAAGAAATGCTTCATGGTCATAATCAAAGTTATCTGCATCATCATGGTTGCGGTTGCTAAGCTGGTCGTCATGGTGGACACGGTCCTTCTTCTCGATGGTGGGTTTACTGGAGGCATAGACCATGCACAGCGCAAAGCACATGACCAACGGCCGCAGCTCCATACTCTGACACACACACAGGACAGAGAGATGCGTACAACAATATGTTTGTGTCAGTGTGACAATGCATTTGGTTGACGACAGGAATTCGTCATGACCATCTTTAGTTTCACCATACTAACAGTAACGTTACTGTTGTTGTGACGGCCTTTGCAAGCTAGAAATCTAGCCTGATATCAACGTGATCAGTGTGTGTGATAAGATGAGGTAGCTAGCTAGGTAGTTCCACCAAAGACATTTATAACAAACTCAGTTTCCCCTATTCATCTGTGGTTCCACCGTTTCTGTCTAAACTACCTACGTTTTTTAAATTACAGGCGTAGCTAGCAGGCTTTATGTGAGTCCTCTTACTACCCTGCTGTGCAGACAGTTAGCAAGCAAGCTAACGTTAGCAAATAAGCATGCTCGCTAGCTCGAAATCTGTTGTTGAAATAAATGCACAGCTCATTTCAGTGTGTGTAACGTTAATGTTCCAACAAATTAGCAGGATAAAAACAGATGCACTGTGTATTTACGTAGGCGTAAAAATGATATTTTACTCACCGGTCTTTCTGAAGTCTTTCGATCTTGACCGTCAACGTCTACTCAAGATACACACGCATCGCCGACGCCGTAGTAAAGTCGTTTCCTGTACTAAGATAAGCTTGTACCATACCGATCGTCCGTTGGTCCACTTCAGGACAGCTTCGGCCTTTTGATTGGTCAATAACTGCCACGTCCACACGCTATGAGCGTGTAAAAAAAAAAAAACATCCCCATTCCCAAAACACAGCAGCTCTTATCAGGCAGGACTCGTCAAACAACTTTCTAACACTGACTTTTATTTCTTTTTGTGACATTATATATATATATTTTTTAACTGCATCACACAACCAAGTGTATTAGTAGGATCTGCATGAGTGCATCCCCTCTCAAACTGCATGCCCATTTCATCATCAATCATTGACATTCCGATTGAGTGGGGATATTCTGAAATGAAGGAATGAGGTGATGGTGATAAAATAGAGATACTGTATGAGAGATTTAAGCAGTTCTCAATTCCATTATATCAGGAAATATCCCATCTATGAAGTACTAGAATACGTTAAATCAAGCACAACACATGGCTAGAAAGCATAATTTATTTCAACAACATACGCAGTACAAAAACATAAATCCAATACAAATCAAAGGTAAATCCTAATTAATGGAGTTGCTGCCAGTGTCCTGCCTGACCTCTCTACCCGGTCTTGTGCCCCATCGTGTGTGCTCCCCCTTCCCCTGCTGGCTTGGAGGTCCTCTTTGGGTTCTGGATGAAGTGAGAGAGTGAGTCGAGTCTGGCTGGGGACATTCCGTCACTCAGTGGCCGAAACTGAAAGTCTCCTGCAACAGCAACAAACAACACAAACAGCCACATTCAAGCATCTTCATGTTGCATAAAAAAACAGAGCTAAATTCAAGCATCTCAATGTTTGACTTTGGGTACAAAGGCACTGTATTGTGCAGTAAAATGTGCATTGAATAGAGTCACTAGAAGCAAAGGTCCAACCCCACCACATTTAATTATAATAATCAATAATTATGCCATTTAGCAGAAGCTTTTATCCAAACCGACTTACAGTCATGCATGCATACATTTTTACGTATGGGTGCTCCCAGGAAACAAACCCACTATACAGTCGTTGCAAGCGCCATGCTTTACCAACTGAGCTACAGAGGACCACAGTATTGATCCAAAATAGAGAGCACAGCACAATAGTCAGTGTGTGTGTGAGTGTGTACCTGAGCTGTTGTCTCCTTCCTTTTTCTCAGCAAGGAAGGTTCTCTGCATCATCAGTCTCTTAACTGTGTGGCACTTATAGCTCAGCTCTGGACTGGCTTCAGGGTCTGCCCCTAAACAAACAAACACACACACACGTGAGAGAGAGAGAGAGGAGAGAGAACGTAACACAGAGTGAAGATTAGTTCACCTCTATAAAACTCTCCACTCGTCAATAAACTCACCACTCGACTGTCCCTCCTCGAAGAGCACACAGGTGCCCAGAGCATCTTTCAGGAGAGATGGGGGAGAGAAGAGAGAGACAGAGAGGGGAGAGTTAAACAGATACTCAGTCTGTAACTCAGTATCACAACAAAAGGGCACTAATAAGAACACTACTCCTAAACATGTAGAACTACATTAATTTCCTGGAAAATGGATAACACAAATTCATAACAAATGTTGTATTAAAAACAGACCCCTAGCCCATCTTCCCTAGATACTCCTGTAGCAATACGGCAACTCTTCCACCTAGTCTATCAGTAGGAAAGATGCAACAAGTGACATGTTGAGTTGTTTTTATTCATCCAGTCCCTTCAGATCTAAAGTGTGCATAGGGAGCAGGGGCAAGGGGTCAATTAGGAATTCTGCAAATATGTTGTTGTTATAGGTCCCGTGTAGCTCAGTTGGTAGAGCATGGCGCTTGCAATGCCAGGGTTGTGGGTTCGATTCCCACAGGGGGCCAGTATAAAAAAATAATAAAATACATGTATGCACTAACTGTAAGTCGCTCTGGATAAGAGCGTCTGCTAAATGACTAAAATGTAAAATGTTGTAAGGTGTAAGCAAATAGAATCCACCAATAATTAATACACTTACCGTCATACTCTCCTGCAAACACGTACCTTCCCACCTGCATCATTGGCTGCTCACTGTCAATGTCCTTCAATACAACAAATCAGACAATCAACAGGAGAGGAGGAACATACAGGTTTCATTCAATGTTTTCTTTGCAACCTACTGTAGCGTGCGAGAAAGTGAAGCCAGATCACTCACCAGAATCTTGCAGGTGCCCTGACACTTGGTCAAAAAATCTGAGTTAATTATACCAGAGAGCTCAACCACAACCAACTGCTCCTAAAAAGACAGAGGAGGGAGAAAGAGAACAAGAGATGCAAAAAAATTGAAGAAATTCTCTTCAGTCATTTTTCCATGGTAGAGGGTCTTTCTGATCACAACAAACACTGCAACATTAGATGGCAAACAACACTAGATAGCCAACACATTTTATGGTAGACAGTCTTACCAGAGGTCTCTAGACAACTGTAGGGGCCATTTGTACACTACAGGTGCATCCCAATACTCTCTCTCCTTTCTCCCAAAGTGTGCACTTGTTAATTTGCCTTCACTGATATGAAAGGAAATGACTGGTATAAGAAATATGGTGAAAACTCCCTCTAGCCTAGTTCGACCAATCCAATGCTTTTAGATTTGAGGGAAGTCTTCTCCTTCGGTGGGGTTTAACGGCAGTTGGCATCCAGTTCCCTGTCACCTGCCCTGTCTGGAATTGCGGGGAGTAACAGCGTAGCCTACGTTGTTACCATGACAAAGACCAAAGCCGGTGGGAGTACCGTTGAGGATAGTGGTGTGTCTCTATCACAGGTGAAGGATCTTTTAAATGAACAAAAATAGTTTTACAAGCAGTTGTTAAAAACAACAAGAAAATAGTCAACTAATAAAATAATGGACGACCTGACCAGAGAGGTCCAGGACCTGAAGAACAGTTTGCAGTTCTCCCAGGGTCAGCTCGATGAGTTTGAAAAGGGAAAAGGGCAAGATGACAATAATCTGTAAGTCATTGAGAGAGGACATTAGTTCTGTAAGTGAATCCATGATAACAATGATGGAGAAATCAGATTATCTCGAGGGACAATCAAGGCGGAACAATATTGTTGTAGACGGAATTGCAGAATCTCCACGAGACCTGGACGAAGTTTGAGGATAAAGTGAAGGAAATGATCTTGGAGAAACTGAAGATGGACCACAGGAAGATTCAGTTGGAGCGCGGACACAGGACTGGGAAACCCACCACCGGCCCAGGTGACAGGCCCAGGCCGATAGTCGTCAGGTTTCTGAGGTTCAAGGACAAGGTAGCGGTTCTGGAAAGAACCAAGAACTTGAGGGGAACATACAGTGCATTCGGAAAGTATACAGACACTTTGACGTTTTCCACATTTTGTTACGTTACAGCCTTATTCTAAAATGGATTTTAAAAATAGCTCAGGTCCATCCTGTTTCCATTGATCATCCGTGAGATGTTTCTACAACTTGATTGGAGTCCACCTGTGGTAAATTCAATTGATTGGACATGATTTGGAAAGGCACACACCTGTTTACATAAGGTCCCACAGTTGACAGTGCATGTCAGAGCAAAAACCAAGCAATGAGGTCGAAGGAATTGTCCGTAGAGCTCCGAGACAGGATTGTGACGAGGCACAGATCTGGGGAAGGGTACCAAAACATTTCTGCAGCATTGAAGGTCCCCAAGAACACAGCGGCCTCCATCATTCTTAAATGGAAGTTTGGAACCACCAAGACACTTCCTAGAGCTGGCCGCCCGGCCAAACTAAGCAATCGGGGGAGAAGAGCCTTGGTCAGGGAGGTGACCAAGAACCCAATGGTAACTCTGAAAGAGCTCCAGAGTTCCTCTGTAGAGATGGGAGAACCTTCCAGAAGGACAACCATCTCTGCAGCATTTCACCAATCAGGCCTTTATGGTAGAGTGGCCAGACAGAAGCCACTCCTCAGTAAAAGGCACATGACTGCCCGCTTGGAGTTTGCCAAAAGACACCTAAAGGACTCAGATCATGAGAAACACAATTCTGTGGTCTGATGAAACCAAGATTGAACTCTTTGGCCTGAATACCAAGCGTCACATCTGGAGGAAACCTGGCACCATCCCTACGGTGAAGAATGGTGGTGGCAGCATCATGCTGTGGGGATATTTTTCAGCGGCAGGGACTGGGAGACTAGTCAGGATCGAGGGAAAGATGAACGGAGCCAAGTACAGAGAGATCCTTGATGAAAACCTGCTCCAGAGCGCTCAGGACCTGACTGGGGCGAAGGTTCACCTTCCAACAGGACAACGACCCTAAACACACAGCCAAGACAACGCAGGAGTGGCTTCGGGACAAGTCTCTAAATGTCCTTGAGTGGCCCAGCAAGAGCCGGGACTTGAACTCGATCGAACATCTCTGGAGAGACCTGAAAAGAGCTGTGCAGCGACGCTCCCCATCCAACCTGACAGAGCTTGAGAGGATCTGCAGAGAAGAATAGGAGAAACTCCCCAAATACAGGTGTGCCAAGCTTGTAGCGTCATACCCAAGAAGGCTGTAATCGCTGCTAAAGGTGCTTCAACAAAGTACTGAGTAAAGGGTCTGAATACTTATGTAAATGTATTATTAAAGTTTTTTTTATTTGTAATAATTTAGCGAAAATGTCTAAAAAACGTTTTTTGCTTTGCCATTATGGGGTATTGGGTGTAGATTGATGAGGGGGGAAAACAATTTAATCAATTTTAGAATAAGGCTGTAAAGTAACAAAATGTGAAGAAAGTCAAGGGGTCTGAATACTTTCTGAATGCACTGTACATCTTCCTAATTGAGGACTATCCTGAAGCTGTGCGCCAGAAGACAAAATAACTGATCCCGGCCATGAAAGCTGCCAGAGAGCATGGGGACATTGCTTACATCTGATATGACAGGCTCATAGTCCACCCTTTGTTATTTTCCATATTACGTATATATATGAGAAGCTACCCAGAAAAGGGCTGAAAATAGCCCATATTAATATATGTAGCCTTAGAAATAAGGTTCATGAAATCAATAACTTGCTATCAGATAACATCAGTATAAAGCAACACCTCACGCCTCTCCCCTATTTGACACAGATCTTAACCTAAATTGCGTGACACAGTGCCGACTCCCTCTGGGCGGAAGTAACACAAACAACTAAATCACAAGTCCACTACGGGTTACCTTCACTGATTCAACTATACCTAATCCTTTCCCACCCACAACTAGATCCGGCAGAGAGCAAGGATCCACTCTCTCCAAAAATGTTGCTTCTACTGGACCAGATTCTTCTTTATCATGTCCATCAATGCAAGGCTCGGACTCCGAGCTCTTCACCACACCACCCACCTCACTTCATTTGCCCTAATTAATTTCACCTCCAGAACTCGGTATGGTGTACGGCTCACTCTGTTTGTACTTGACAACAATCTTCTTCGACACACCATCTTCTTCTTTTTCGCCATCTTCAGATTCAAATTCAACCTCTGCTTCTCATTCTTTTTTTCCTTTCATTCCTCCTCCGAAATCCAATTAAATGACTCCTTGTGAAAATACTCTACTTTTTCGAATAGAAATCTATTTCTTGCCTCCTTGAGGGACGACATCTACCAAAAAGCCGCATTCCCTTTCATGAATCCCTGTTCAGCCTGACAGCCTCATTTGGAACACGCAGGCAGAGGGAGAGGCAGCGTGCAAGAAAAACATTAAACATGTGTGGGAAGTAGTGAACGAGTGTACACTTCAGGAGGTAGGATAGATTATTGAGAGGCACCCTTGGGGATATTGGCCCTCCTGTAGCTCAGTTGGTAGAGCATGGCGCTTGCAACGGATGGGTTGTGGGTTCGTTTCCCACGGGGGGCCAGTATGACAAATGTATGCACTCACTAATTGTAAGTCGCTCTGGATAAGAGCGTCTGCTAAACGACTAAAATATAAATTGGATCACAAAAAAATAAAATAAATAGGGACGCCGGAAAGTGTTAGCTCACAGGTTGAAGGAGAGCATATGGTTCTTACCTTCTCACTAGATCAGCATGTAATACAACTCTCTGCACATTTGTTCGGTAAATCAAATGTATTGCTCATTTTTATTGTATATTCTGAAATAAATGGGAACTTCACCCAACCAAAGATATACGTCTGGAATGCCAATTGTATTTGGTCGCTTCACAAACTGCTCTCATTCTGTGCCAGTGGCGTTTCATAGGGAATCACCACTACAACCAGAGACGAATAAGCAAAGTCACTATCTGTTGCGACTACTCTTTGGTCTTACCTCCTCCTCCCATTCGTCTTCCATTTTCACGATTCTTGATAAGAAACTGCCTGGAATAGTAAATAAAGACCCACACCGCTGTGAAGCGGGCATTAATAACTAAGTACTTCCGGGTCACGGAGTTTTGGACTCCTTCAGAATACATGTCCCTTCCTGTATAGTTTGTAAATGAGTAATTTATTTATCATACAAATAATAATTAAAAGTATTTCTATAAGATAAGTCATTTTTTGTATTTTAATTTTTTGCCTTAAATGGTTAACAATGTTTTTTGTGTGTGTACTCCTATCATTTATTTCACCGCTCAAAATTATCTGTACTTGTGTCGCAGTACAAGGGGGGTGCATTCAACTCAAATCCACAAAGTTTACATCCAGTGGAGCTTCGCTGCTCATTTGACAGCCCTTACAGAGTGGCCCATCAACTTAAATCCAATAGCGTTTTCATTTTGGACATACATATTGCACCTTACAAAATTATCTGTACGTTGTGTAGCAGTAAAAGGAGGGGCCATTCTACTCAGGAGCACTTCTAGTATCGAAATCCACAGAGTTTACACACAGAGGAGCGTCACTGTTCATTTGGCGGCCCTTATAGTGGCCTATCAGTTTAAATCCAATAGTTTTTCCATATTGGACATACATATTGCACTGTAAACAATTTTCTGTACGTTGTGTCGCTGTAAAAGGATGGGCCATTCTACTCAGGAGCACTTCAGCTTTCCAAATCCACTGAGTTTACACCCCCAGCAATGTCGCTGCTCATTTTGCGGCCACATTTCATACACAATTTTCTGTACATGACATTTATATTGGCAAACAATTTGAGCTTCTACTTCTAAAAATCCACCTGTCCAGAAATAAGTATCTCACTGTTGCCGCTTGCTACAGACCCCCCTCAACCCCCAGCTGTGCCCTGGACACCATATGTGAATTGATTGCCCCCCATCTATCCTCAGAGTTCGTACTGCTTGGTGACCTAAACTGGGATATGCTTAACACCCCGGCCGTCCTACAATCTAAACTAGATGCCCTCAATCTCACACAAATTATAAAGGAACCTACCAGGTACAACCCTAAATCCGTAAACATGGGCACCCTCATAGATATCATCCTGACTAATTTACCCTCTAAATACACCTCCGCTGTCTTCAAACAGGATCTCAGCGATCACTGCCTCATTGCCTGCGTCCGCAATGGGTCCGCGGTCAAACGATCACCCCTCATCACTGTCATACGCTCCCTAAAACACTTTAGCGAGCAGGCCTTTCTAATTGACCTGGCCCGGGTATCCTGGATGGATATTGACCTCATTCCGTCAGTAGAGGATGCCTGGTTGTTCTTTAAAAGTGCTTTCCTCTCCATATTAAATAAGTATGCCACGTTCAACAAATTCAGAACTAAGAACAGATATAGCCCCTGGTTCACCCCAGACTTGACTGCCCTTGACCAGCACAAAAACATCCTGTGGCGTACTGCATTAGCATCGAACAGCCCCCGCGATATGCAACTTTTAAGGGAAGTTAGGAACCAATATACACAATCAGTTAGGAAAGCAAAGGCTAGCTTTTTCAAACAGAAATTTGCATCCTGTAGCACTAACTCCAAAAAGTTTTGGGACACTGTAGAGTCCATGGAGAATAAGAGCACCTCCTCCCAGCTCCCCACTGCACTGAGGCTAGGAAACACTGTCACCACCGATAAATCTACGATAATCGAGAATTTCAACAAGCATTTTGCTACGGCTGGCCATGCTTTCCACCTGGAAACCCCTACCTTGGCCAACAGCTCTGCAACCTCCGCTGCAACTTGCCCATGCCCCCCCGCTTCTCCTTCACCCAAATTCAGACAGCTGATGTTCTGAAAGAGCTGCAAAATCTGGACCCTTTCTTTTTAAAATTAGCCGCCAAAATTGTCGCAACCCCTATTACTAGCCTGTTCAACCTCTCTTTCGTCGTCTGAGATCCCCAGAGATTGGAAAGCTGCCGCGGTCATCCCCCTCTTCAAAGGGTGTGACACTCTAGATTAAAACAGTTACAGACCTATATCCATCCTGCCCTGCCTTTCGAAAGTATTTGAAAGCCAAGTTAACAAACAGATCACTGACCATTTCGAATCCCACCGTACCTTCTCCGCTATGCAATCTGGTTTCCGAGCTGCTCATGGGTGCACCTCAGCCACGCTCAAGGTCCTAAACGATATTATAACCGCGATTGATAAAAGACAGTACTGTGCAGCCGTCTTCATCGACCTGGCCATGGCTTTCGACTCTGTCAATCACTGCATTCTTATTGGCAGACTAAATAGCCTTGGTTTCACAAATGACTGCCTCGCCTGGTTCACCAACTACTTCTCAGATAGAGTTCAATGTGTCAAATCGGAGGGCCTGTTGTCTGGACCTCTGGCAGTCTCTATGAGAGTTCTCGGGCCGACTCTATTCTCTGTGTATATCAATGATGTCGCTCTTGCTTGCTGCTGGTGACTCTCAGATCCAACTCTACGCAGACGACAACATTTTGTATACATCTGGCCCTTCATTGGACACTGTGTTAACAAACCTCCAAATGAGCTTCAATGCCATACAACACTCCTTCCGTAGCCTCCAACTGCTCTTAAACGCTAGTAAAACTAAATGCATGTTCTTCAATCGAATGCTGCTTGCACCCGCCCGCCCAACTAGAATCACTACTCTCGGCGGGTCTGACTTAGACTATGTGGACAACTACAAATACCTAGGTGTCTGGTTAGACCGTAAACTCTCCTCCCAGACTCACATTAAGCATCTCCAATCCAAAGTTAAATCTAGAATCAGCTTCCTATTTCGCAACAAAGCCTCCTTCACTCATGCTGCCAAACATGCCCTCGTAAAACTGACTATCCTACCGATCCTTGACTTCGGCGATGTCATTTACAAAATAGCCTCCAACACTCTACTCAGCAAATTGGATGTAGTCTATCACAGTGCCATCCGTTTTGTCACCAAAGCCCCATATACTACCCACCATTGTGACCTGTACGCTTTCGTTGGCTGGCCCTCACTACATATTCGTCGCCAAACCCAATGGCTCCAGGTCATCTATAAATCACTGCTAGGCAAATCCCCGCCTTATCTTAGTTCATTGGTCACCATAGCAACACCCATCCGTAGTATGCGCTCCAGCAGGTATATCTCACTGGTCATCCCCAAGGCCAACACCTCCTTTGACCACCATTCCTTCCAGTTCTCTGCTGCCAATGACTGGAACGACTGCAAAAATCTCTGAAGCTGGAGACTCTTATCTCCCTCACTAACTTTAAGCATCAGTTGTCAGAGCACCTTACCGATCACTGCACCTGTACACAGCCCATCTGTAATTAGCCCACCCAACTACCTCATCCCCATATTGTTATTTATTTTGCTAATTTGCACCCCAGTATCTCTATTTACACATAATCTTCTGCATATCTATCACTCCTGTGTTAATACTAAATTGTAATTATTTTGCACTATGGCCTATTTATTGCCTTACCTCCATAACTTACTACATTTGCACACACTGTATATAGATTTTCTATTGTGTTATTGACTGTACGTTTTGTTTATCCCATATGTAACTCTGTGTTGTTGTTGTTTTTATCGCACTGCTTTACTTTATCTTGGCCAGGTCGCAGTTGTAAATGAGAACTTGTTCTCAACTGGCTTACCTGGTTAAATAAAAATAAAAAATACATTTAAAAAATGACTCACCTTTTTATGGGTGTTTCCCAGCAGTTTGTGATTTGTAAGTATTTTGTATCAGCGGTGGCTTCATGTTCAAGCCCCGTTCTACCACACCTGATTCTACTAATCAGCTTAGAACTGGGCTTGAACAAAGGCATGCACACCCTGTGGGTCCTTGAGAGCAGGTTGGACCAGCCTTGATTAAAAAGTATTACACTGAACAAAAATATAAATCCAACATGCAACAATTTCAAAGATTTTACTGAGTTACAGTTCATATAAGGAAATCAGTCAATTGAAATAAATTCATTAGGCCTTAATCTATGGATTTCACATGACTGGCAATACAGATATGCATCTGTTGTACACAGATACTTTTTTTTTTAAAGTAGGGGCGTGGATCAGAAAACCAGTTAGTATCTGGTATGACCACCATTTGCCTTGTGCAGCGCGACACATCTCCTTCGTATAGAGTTGATCAGGCTGTTAATTGTGGCCTGTGGAATGTTGTCCCACTCCTCTTCAATGGCTGTGCGAAGTTGCTGGATATTGGCGGGAACTGGAACATGCTATCGTACACGTCGATCCAGAGCATCCCTAACATGCTCAATTGGCGTCATGTCTGGTGAGTATGCAGGCCATGGAAGAACTGGGACATTTTCAGCTTCCAGGAATTGTGTACATATCCTTGCGACATGGGGCCATGCATTATCATGCTGAAACATGAGGTGACGGCAGCAGATAAATGTCACGACAATTGGCCTCAGGATCTCGTCACAGTATCTCTGTGCATTCAAAATGCCATCGATAAAATGCAATCGTGTTCTTTGTCTGTAGCTTATGCCTGCCCATACCATAACCCCACCGCCACCAACCAAACCGCTCGCCCACACGACGCCATACACGCTGTCTGCCATCTGCCAGGTACAGTTGAAACTGTGATACATCCGTGAAAAGCACACTTCTCCAGCGTGCCAGTGGCCATCGAAGGTGAGCATTAGCCCACTGAAGTCGGTTACGACGCAGAACTGCAGTCAAGTCATGACCCTGGTGAGGACGACAAGCACACAGATGAGCTTCCCTGAGACGGTTTCTGACAGTTTGTGCAGAAATTCTTAGGTTGTGGAAATCCCCAGTTTCATCAGCTGTCCGGCTGGCGTGGTTACACGTGGTCTGTGGCCAAATTCTCTAAAACAATGTTGGAGGCGGCTATGGTAGAGAAATTAACATTAAATTATCTGGCAAATTCTGCAGTCAGCATGCCAATTGCACGCTCCCTCAAACCATGAGACATCTGTGGCATTGTGTTGTGTGACAAAACTACACCTGTGTAATGATCATGCTGTTTAATCAGCTTCTTGATATGCCACACCTGTCAGATGGATGGATTATCTTGACAAAGGATACAGTGCTCACTAACAGGGATGTAAACAAATTTGTGCACAACATGAGAGAAATAAGCTTTTTGTGCATATGGAATTTTTTTGGGATCTTTTATTTCAGCTCATGAAACATGGGACCAGCACTTTACATGTTGCGTTTATATTTGTGTTCAGTGTAGTTTAACTACCACCAAGCTACGGAAATTTGTAATTACATTACTATTTGAATTACATGTAGTTCACTACTCCCCAACACTGACATCTAGGCTATGTTTGAACATCACAGTACAGTACGGCACAGTTTAGTACAGTAGAGCACAGTAGAACAAAGAAGAGTACAGTACAATATGGTACGGTATGGTACGGTACAGGACAGTAGAGTTTTATTCAGTAGAGTACATTACAGTACAGTATGGTACAGTACAGTAGAGTTTAATTCATTAGAGTAGAGTACAGTAGAGTACAGTAAAGTACAGTAGAGTAGAGTACAGTACAGTATAATTCAGTAGAGTAGAGTACAGTAGTGTACAGTACAGTAGAGTACACTACAGTACAGTAGAGTTTAATTCAGTAGAGTACAGTACAGTAGAGTACAGTATAGTTTAATTCAGTAGAGTAGAGTACAGTACAGTTTAGATCAGTAAAGTTGAGTACATTAGAGTAAATTAAGGTTCAAAACAGTACACTTTACTGTACTCTAGTGTGCTCTACTGTGCTGTATGTACTGTGCTGTCCAAACTTGTGAAACATAGATGTCTATGATTGTGGGCTGGGTGGTAGCCTAGCGGCCCAGTAACCAAAAGGTAAGCCGCTCTGCATAAGAGCGTCTGCTAAATGACTAAAATGTAAAATGTAATTGGTTCAGATTTGGTCCGAACCAGACCAAATCTGAACCAATTACAGATGTCTATGTTTGGGCTATGTTTGAATGTCTATATTTGGCCTGTCCGGACATCTGTAGATGTCTATGATTGGTTCAGATTTGGTCTATGTCCGTGGACGTTGAAATCAAGGCCGGTCCAGACCGCACCAAAAAAAGACGGAAGACCAAAGAAAGACGTCCAGAAGACGTCAAATGCTTAGTGGTAGCTGGTTACAGGAGACACTAGTCTCTCCTGAAATTATCTTTAGTCTGGCTAAGGAAGAAATAGTAATGAATGTTGTTGAGGAGTAGTTATTATTTATGTGTGGGGTTAAAACAATAAGTGTTATTACCCCTGTTCACTGGAAAAGTTGATTGGTGGTCCCATAGACCATTCACTCTTCATAGACAAACAACTGGCTACATGAGACACTGGTTGCTCCTGATGGACCCTGCCAAAAACCAAGGAGATTATCTTTAGCCTGACCGGGAAAGAAATAGTAAATTGTTGTTGGGGAGTACTCAGATATCTGTACAAGAGTGTGGTTAAAAAACAAGTATTATTACCCCTGTTCACTGGACAAGGGTTCTTCTTTACTGAAGTTATAAGGATCCATTGACTCTTCATGGACCCACAGCTGGGTATTGGAGACACTGGTCTCTCCTCTTTCTCACCAGCGACAATCTTTTTCGAGAAAGTGTCCACCTCGTCTCTCTCCGCAGAGAGGCTCATTTTAGAGGTTGTTACTCCCTTCTCAGGAGCAGACAAATACTGTCCTCTGACCTAGATCAGCCCTGTGAACAGACACACCCACCCACACCCACACAGAGAGAGCGAGAGAGAGAGAGTTGATGACTTTTTACAAATCCAATGAGTTTTCCACGTTAATGCAGTGACCAAGATTAGTAGAATTTAAATGAATGAGGTGGTCCTTTCTGCAAATGCTGCCTTGTTTAATAAACTTAGCTGGTTACAGTTAGCAAGCAGGACCAATAGTTGAATAGACATCAAGTAGGCTACTACTTTAGTCTCCCCTTTCCCCCAACTGCTCTATTCTTCTCCTTCAATAACTTTCTATTTTCTTGTAGCAAGAAACAGAAACAGGCTATAATGCTCACCATGTTTTTTTCTCACTGAGATGGGTTCCTCAGTATGAGAATGTTTCTGTAGGCTGTAGCTTCTTTGTATTGGTTTCTCAAAGGAGAGAAGGAAGGAAGGGAGGGCAAGCGAGGGCAGGAACAGTATATGGGAATTTGATAGCTAGATTAGCTACAGTTGCTTGGTTGGTTGTTGTTCTGCCTTTCCCCTCTCAAACAGGAAGACATTCACGATAGATGCATGTGCAACCTTGTGGAACAGCCTGTTTTAAAACCTGGAACAAAATGGATTAAAGGTGGATTAACAAAATCGAATCAAATAAACTTGTATTTGTCACATGCGCCGAATACAACAAGTTTAGACCTTACAGTGAAATGCTTACTTACAAGCCCTTAACCAACAACGCAGTTTTAAGAAAAATAAGTGTTAAGTAAAAAACGCAAATAGTCCAGGTAGCCATTTGATTAGCTGTTGAGGAGTCTTATGGCTTGAGGGTAGAAGCTGTTAAGAAGCCCTTTGGACCTAAACTTGGCGCTATGACTAGGGTGGAGTCTTTGACAATTTTTAGGGCCTTCCTCTGACCGCCTGGTATAGAGGTCCGGGAGTAGATACGTACGGTTGGTGGACAACGTGAGAGACAATGGCGGAACCGTCAGAATATTTTCAAGCCTTCATGTATCTGGAGAACAGTTGACCCAGCTCAGTGGAGTGTCGGCCATCTTGCGTTTCCCCATTGCTGATCTATCGGATCTATAAATGACACACTGCAACAGAGAAAATAGACCCGGGGGCACTCTTAGTCTGCAGAACACAGCGCAAAGTTGCAAGTAGAAATAGAGTGCATAGATTCAATCTGTTGTGGAACAGAACACTGTCATGTCTATGCATTCTATTTCTATGTCGATGCAATGTTGTATAGAAAGTCAACCTCTTTTACGCCAAGCCTGTAGTCTCAACCTGTCCATCATTGCTTTATCATCATACTCACAGAATTTGACATGCTTGTGCTTTTGGGTTTAAAGTATGGAGAAAAAATATATATGCGCTCACTAACTGTAAGTCGCTCTGGATAAGAGCGTCTGCTATATGACTAAAACGTAAATGTAAATGTCCTGGATGGCAGGACGCTTGGCCCCAGTGATGTACTGGGCCGTACGCACTACCCTCTGTACAAGTGACCCAGTGTGGAGTACAAACAAACAGAGAGCCTCCACTGTGATCCAACAGTTGTACATAAGATGAGGAAGGAAATATCCTTGCTGATACATTTAGAAACTTTAGCCTACAGGGAGGAGGAGTCTATATTATCCACATGACCATCAGATAATGTTTTGTCTGTGCAGTTCCCTGTAACATTTTCTCTCCACCAGAGAGCACTGTTGTTTAGTGAATGGTGAGGTATGTTGCCCTGCTCCTCAGTCTGTGAATCTTACTGCCAATATACCTTTTTACTTTCCCCCTCTCTCTTTTTCAATTGAGCTCTTTCTCGCCTTCTCTTTTTTTTTTCTCTCTCTCTCTCTCTCTCTCTCTCTCTCTCTCTCTCTCTGTCTGTTTGTCTCTCTCTCTCTCCCTCTCTCTCCCTGTTCTCTCTCTCTCTCTCACTGTGCACCATCTTTGCTGGACCTGAGTGGGGTTGCCATGTCGACCAGACAGGATGTTACCATAGCAATGGCTCATTTAGGTAGGATACCATTGGATACCATGGGTTGGAGAGAAGAGAGGGGTGTTGGATGAGTCTCCCTTCCCAATTTACTCCCCCCTCTCCTCCCCCTGCTGTACCCAAAGACATATAAATGTTATATCGGGTCTGGGGAAGGTGGGGGTTGGAGGTTTGGGTTTATCGGAAGAGGCTGGGGGTGTTGGGGGTCTTGTTATGCCCAGGGGGCAGGATGGGCAGGGAGTGTACCAGTGGTCACTGGCCCATTAACAGGAACAGGGTAAATCTTGCCTGGGGGGCAAAGGGAGGGGCGAATGGCACCAGGCCAGGTGTATGTGTGTGTGTGTATAATGTTGGGTTGGTTGCACTGATGGTTGTTTTATTGATCGAGTATGCACACGTGTGTTTAGCTTCTGACCGTCCACTAGATTGTCTCTGTGTGAATATATAATGGCTGCGTCTGACTCAGTCAAAAGATTAAAGACACGCGCATATTCCCCTGAGAGATCTCTCCATGCGCTGCGCCTGACATAAGATCGTAGATAAACACAATGGTACATTCTGTTTTATTTTTAATTCCTATTATTTTTAATTCCTCTGTAAATTTGATGAATTTATTTTTTTATAATGTAACAGTAGAGTTTAATAAGACCAGAATGCGTTAATATACATTACATTACAGAGTGTAATCTAGCTAAACGTTGATCATAATATAATGTAGGCCTACAGAAATACACCGTCATTTACATTCAAAAGTTGATGAAAATAAATGTAAATTTACAACACATTTTCAGATGGAGAGAAAGAAAATAATAATATATTGTTCGGAGTTTTTCAAATGGTGAACTCATAAACCGTTGCCGCATATTTGGGATGCTCTTTTGGGTTTCTTTTGATGCACTTTTTGCTATGCATAATCATCAGATTTATTCAGCATATTGAATTTATATCAAGAACAACAACAGAAACAACATCAACTAATACATGTGATAATAGACCAATAAAAAGCATTTAACTATCCATTAATTTTAGGTTAATTCTGGAAATGCTATGGGTCATTTTGCCTTATAGCCTTTCACCGGATATCAATGAGATTGTGTTGCATGTTATGTTGCATGCTGATATAAGCAACAACAGTGGTGCAGAGGACAATTCCAATATTTGTATCCCAGTACAACATGCCTTTACATTCTGGGACAGAAAAGGTTAGGCTACAGCAGTTTTTATTGAATAATTTAAATTGGTTTGCAATGAGTAAGTTATAGCCTACTTTGCGTTTTCGTTTAATTAAAAAATAAAAATAGAACATTCATAGCAAAGCGTCTTGAAACACACACACACACACACACACAGGAGGTCATTATGTTGAATAATACATAATGTGTGGAATGGATATAATATAGCAAGCTGAAACGTGGTTAAGAACCAAGCAAAACAAGTATTTTCTTTGTGTTGTATTATTATTTATTTTTTCAATTTTCGATAATTCTGGAGTACATACCGAATATAGAAGCAAAGGTGGTGTAATTTTCTTGAGAATTTTCTATGCATGCCCCTTATCGTAACATCGTTTCACATAGTAAGTAAGCTTACTTTAATATTGTAATGCATTATTTCACAATAACCATCTCTATGTTTTATGCACGATATACAGAGGCTTAGGAAGAGATGCACTGGAAGTGAAAAAGTTTTTACACAGATAATACACATTTCTCTAAAATATAATCATTACAAATCAGTACAAATTCAAATGTTCATGAATCCTGTATTGTAATTGCGTATACTATCAGATATGTAATTACAGCATGTGATTTATGAAAATAATAATAATTAAATAATTATATATTATATTAATGGTATTAGGCTGTATTATATAATATAGTATCCTATATTATATTAGTCTGTATTATTATGAACTATTATAATAAGCCTGTCATAATAATAATTCAGATTCTGTTAAACAATTATTTATTTAAGTTTTTAAGGGTGGAAACAAATAAACATTTGAATGATACAATCACGGTGCGTTTATGGAATATTGTCGTGAAGACGCAGGGTTATTGTACGTTGAGTCTGTTGGGCCTCGAGAGACCGACAGATTGTGAAATCCACAATTGAATTATCATGACAATAGACCGGAGGAAAGAGAGAGAGAGCTTCTGCTAGAAAAACCTGAAAGGATCATAAGAACATGTGTAGGCCTTAGCCATTTATGACCAGAAATAGAATACATTTTAGAATTCTTTGTTTCTCCTTTTAGTCATAATATGTCTAGTGTTGGCCTATTTCTCTGAAGCACGGCAGATATAGCCTACCATGGTTAACGCTGATAAAATGTATTATTTAATATTATTTAATAATGTAGAAGTATTCTAGTTTTGTGTGGATTGAAATAATAAATACTTGCAAATAATGTGTTCTATTTCAAGCATGCGACTGATGGTAGGCCTATGATACAAGGTGTATGGGCTATAGGCGATATATCCACAACTCAACTATATTTGCCCTATAAATCTACATTTCACTTTAGCCTTTTTAGTGTCAAAATTATTATTCCAATTATTCCATTTTACATTTACATTTTAGTCATTTAGCAGACGCTCTTATCCAGAGCGACTTACAGTTATATTCCAACCCTTTCTTACCGTTTCTTCTAATATCAACATTACAATAATAATTCCATTACTTCACTATTTTCTCCGACTTTACTGTATCTTGTTCAGTCTCCTACATACTCCCTCTTCGGTCCCTCTCCCCCTCTCTCCCCTCCCTTTCTCCTCGCTGGCATCCCATTGATGCTGCCTGCGCAATTTTGCACATGCGCAGTGAGGTAGTCTCAGCCATCTGCAGGAAACCAATTAGCAAGAATAAAGAGCTAAGTGTTTTTCTCTCCTCTATGTTCAGACCTCACTCTACCTCTCCCCCTCTCACACCCCTCCGTCCCTCTGTTTACTGTAGATATAGCTTTAAGAAGACGATTTTAAAAACACAGAGAGGAGGACTCTGTTATGCTGCTCTCTCTGCGGCTGTCCTCTCCTGCACTCTCTCTGGTCCAAAGGGAATATGTGGATGTTCAGTAGACCCGCTATTTGACTGGATTACTACAGATACAGATACAGTCCAAGGAGTCCAGAGACGCCGCCGCCACCGCCGCACAGATGTGAGTCTGCGTTTGTTTTTAACTGTCCGCGATATCCCTCAAACCTCTCATTGGGAACCCCCAGCCGTTCCATGTATTTGATCTATTCCACAGCTAGCAAACCTGATTCAACGTGTCAACTAATCATCAAGCCCCGGACTAAGTGAATTAGGTGAGCAAGTTCAGGGCTACATGTTGTAGCCGAGGAGAGGTTTGAGAACCACTGGCCTATGCAACCCAGGTGATGATAGCTGTAGGGGTTCGTTGTTGTAGGCTATTGGTGCCTGTTAAATCGACATTCATATTAATTAATTTTAGCCTAGACATAATTATTCTACACTACAGACCAGCGAATTGTTTATCTGAATGCAAATGAGTTTGTTTCTTCAATGCGCGTTTTTAGTGTCACATTTGTTTGGCTGTGCTGTTGAATGGAAAGAAGAGCGTTGTGCGGTTATAGGCTGTTGTGGTTGTTTTGTCTTGAGTAGGCTAAACAAAGACCGAAGTACGCTACAGTAATATAAACATCGTCAGTCACCATTCCAGTTAAATAATGACTGTGTTAGCTGGTGTAGCCTATATTGGTTAGCAGCAGCAGTTGCAGGCTACTGTCAGCGATAGTTCCAAGGTTTGGGAGTTTTTCCTGCGCTGACAAACGTAATCATCTACGTTTCCTGTCGGTTTCCTATTTTCAGCTCAGATGGTGAAGGGAGGTAGGCCCTATTTGTTTTATTCAGTCGAATTCCCGTTAACCAGTATCCCCCCCACCTCTCTCTGTCTCTCTTTCTCTTTCTCTTTCTCTTTCACACACACACACACACACACACACACACACACACACACACACACACACACACACACACACACACACACACACACACACACACACACACACACAGCGCGCACGCACGCGCGCACACACACACACTTTCCCTAAGTAATGGTTTTCCCTACTAGATAGACAGATAGTGGGGAATAATTGTGTAAATCATTTTAGATTTGTTATCGATAGACTCGGTTATTGATCTGTGTGTAAATGAAAACCTTTAGCGCCAAGGCCAGTAGAGTAGCTATAAGTTAGTAGAGGTAGACGTTCACCTGACAAAGACTATTGTTTATTGTGTTGCAGTAATTAACATTTAGTACTATGTGCATGCATTTCTTCCTTTATTATCCACAGTATTTTTGTTTTTTTTAAACTATCCCCCCCTCTCTCAATTCAATTTCAATTTAAGGGCTTTATTGGCATGGGAAACATATGTTAACATTGCCAAAGCAAGTGAAGTAGATAGTAAACAAAAGTGAAATAAACAATAAATATTAACATTAAACATTACACTCACAAGTTCTAAAAGAATAAAGACATTTCAAATGTCATATTATGTATATATACAGTGTTGTAACAATGTGCAAATAGTTAAAGTACAAATGGGAAAATAAATAAACATAAATATGGGTTGGTGTTTGTTCTGTAGTGTATTAAAGATTATGACTTTCTTAATGGAACCAAAGGGGATGTTTATCTTAGTTCAAAAGTAGCCGTTTGTAGGGTGACGCCCCAGGGGAGACAGGTGATTGGACCGCAGAGGGAGCAACCCATATTTTCACATTGTTTATAAGTATATGCTGGAGGGATAGGGGGTTAGAGCAGCCATTACAATTCGAGAACACTGCTCTCCGGGGGATCTTGACTCCTGTAACTCATGCTGAAAGCTTGTGATATGAATAAAACTTATGATCAAAGGTTCAGTATGAGCGGACTCCTTTGTTTATCAGCAATAATTGCCAGCATTTACTCGATACGACAGTTCTTCACTGGTTGCCCTTTTCTTGTGGCAACAGGTCACAAATCTTGCTGCTCTGATGACACACTGTGGTATTTCACCCAGTAGATAAGGGAGTTTATCAAAATTGGGTTTGTTTTCGAATTCTTTGTGGATCTGTGTAATCTGAGGGAAGTATATGTCTCTAATATGGGGCGGCAGGTAGCTTAGTGGTTAAGAGCGTTGTGCCAGTAACCGAAAGGTCGCTGGTTCTAATCCCCGAGCCGACTAGGTGAAAAATCTGTCGATGTGCCCTTGAGCAAGGCACTTAACCCTAATTGCTCCTGTAAGTCGCTCTGGATAAGAGCGTCTGCTAAATGACTCAAATGTAAATGTAATATGGTCATACATTTGGCAGGAGGTTAGGAAGTGCAGCTCAGTTTCCACCTCATTTTGTGGGCAGTGTGCACGTAGCCTGTCTTCTCTTGAGAGCCAGGTCTGCCTACGGCAGCCTTTCTCAATAGCAAGGCTATGCTCACTGAGTCTGTACATAGTCAAAGCTTTCCTTAAGTTTGGGTCAGTCACAGTGGTCAGGTATTCCTGTTTAGGGCCAAATAGGATTCTAGTTTGCTCTGTTTTTTTGTTCATTCTTTCCAATGTGTCAAGTAATTCTCTTTTTGTTTTCGCATGATTTGGTTGGGTCTAATTGTGTTGTTGTCCTGGGGCTCTGGGGGGTCTGTTTGTGTTTGTGAACAGAGCCCCAGGACCAGCTTGCTTAGGGGACTCTTCTCCAAGTTAATCTCTCTGTAGGTGATGGCTTTGTTATGGAAGGTTTGGGAAATTGCTTTCTTTTCTGGTTTTTGATAATTAGTGGGTATTCTCTCTCTCTCTCTCTCTCTCTCTCTCTCTCTCTCTCTCTCTCTCTCTCTCTCTCTCTCTCTCTCTCTCTCTCTCTCTCTCTCTCTCTCTCTCTCTCTCTCTCTCTCTCTCTCTCTCTCTCTCTCTCTCTCTCTCTCTCTCTCTCTCTCTCTCTCTCTCTCTCTCTCTCTCTCTCTCTCAGGTGGGGTAGTGATGCGTGGCTGCTGTAGGAGCCATTATGGACAGCGGTGAGGGAGGGAGAGGAAGGGATGGAGGGAGAGAGGGAGGAGAGAATAGTGAACCTGACATCAGCACCAAGCCATTATCTCATCCTTTCCTGACCCCGGAAGTGATTCCCTGTAATGGGTTGCCCTCTCGTACCTCAGCCCCGGCCCCTGCCAAAGAGCCCTCCAACCTGACCCAGACAGAGCAGGGGGGTGCAGAGGGGACCGCAGGCAGAGAGGAGACCCCAGAAGGGGAGGGGGGTGTATACTCACAGGAGGATGGAGTGACACTGGAAGAAGAGGAAGAGAAGGAAGAGAAGCTAAAGGAGAAAGACCGATTGTTACTAGTGGATGACAGAGAGGAAACAGTGGGAAGAAAAAACCTTATACCAGCCCTCATCAGCAAAGACAGAGGAGAAGAGGAAAAAGAGAAGGAAGAGGAAGAGGAAGAGGAGGAGGAAAGGGAAGAGGCCATCTCAAACCAAAGCCAAACCAAATCCAAATGTAGTCTATTACCTCGACAGTGCCAGCACAGCTCTGCTTACAGCACTGTTATAGCCAGTGGCACATTGAACAGTAACACCCATATCACTCCTTCCTATTCTCCAAAGCACTCTACCTCTCCAAAGCTCTCATTATCACCTTCCAATTCTCCAAAGCACTCTACCTCTCCTTCCACCTCTCCAAAGCGCTCCATTTTTTCCCCCTCCTCTCCTTATCCTCAGAACGAGACAGAGGTGAGAGACACAGGAGGAGTGCAGGGCAATAGTCCTAGTTTTCCTCTGAGCTTTAAACTCCAACAGTCTGCCCTGTCTGCGTCCACCAGCACACACGCTAAGGATGATGGTAGGGCAGATGCCACTCACACTTCCCTTATTGCCAATGGAGACACTGCCAAAGTTCTAAAACCAAACAACAATCCAGAAGAGAGAGATGGAGAAAGAGAGGGAGATGGAGAGATGGAAATAGAAAGAGATGATGAGGGAGATGGAGAGCGAGAAAGAGAGGGAGATGAGAACATAGAGACTGTATCTAAATACCTCCACCCCTCTCCCTCCTCTTCTTCCTCACCCTCCTCTCCCGGCTCACTGAACAGTCACATGGCATTGATGCACTCCCGGAACTCCTGCAAGACACTTAAATGCCCCAAATGTAACTGGCACTACAAGTCCCAGCAGACACTGCAAGTCCACCTCAGAGAAAAACACCCAGAGTCTGGGGGCTCATGTGTGTGTGGGGGCTTGGGAGAGAATTGTGTTTGTGGAGGGTCAAGGGGTGTGTGTCTGTACTGTAGCACAGGGAAGGCCCACCCTCGTCTGTCCCGGGGGGAGAGCTATGTCTGTGGGTACAAGCCCTACCGCTGTGGTGTGTGTGATTACGCGACCTCCTCTAAAGGAAACCTCAGCATACACATGCAGTCAGACAAACACCTCAGCAATGTACAGGCAGCGGGACAAACACAACCTGCGCACAGCACACACACACACTCCACACACAGCGGGAGCTCCACTGTCAGAGACACGGCAGGCGATCAGGTGTACGGACACACACACCCCGAAGTCACGCAGCCCCCTGCAAACACACCGCTCTACCCCAGCCAGCCCCCCTCCCAGGGTAAGAGGTGGCGGTGTGAGGTGTGTGATTATGAGACCAGCATTGCGCGAAACCTGCGGATACACACCACCAGCGAGAAACACACACACAATGTGCTGCGCCTGAAACACACACACAACGTACTGCAGCTGCAGAGAAGCTACTACCTGGCCCACTGCAGGAGTCTACCTCCTCAACTCACACTGCTACACAGCATAGGTGAGAGACTACACACACACACGGACACATACTCAGTAACTGTTCTGTTGGGCTCTGTTCACTGGCACATCAAGTTAGGTCGATACTTGATTATATCCATGCTTATATGCGTGTTTTTTCACGGCCTGTTTGTGTGTGTGTTCTAGATGGGGAGCAGTCTTTGGATATGCATCAACTAACAGCAGAGGAGCCAGTTGCCCCGGATTCAACCCTGACCCCCTCCCCCTCTCCTCCTCCTCCCTCCTCCTCACCATCCCCTTCTCCATCCGCCTCTCCCCCTCCTCCCCTGTCTCTCTCTCCCTCTTCTCCACTGTCCCATGGTGTGTTCCGGTGCCTGGTGTGTTTCAGTTTCTCCTCTGACAGTCTGGAGTCTCTTGGGTCTCACCTGAGTGCCCCCCGCTCCCTTCCCCAGTCTGAGTGGCGCTGTCTGGTGGCCGGAGGCTGCTATTGCAGGCTGTGTGGCTACAGCACCCCCCTCACAGCTAACTTCACCTTGCACTGCCAGACAGACAGACACAGGGCCCGCTACCAGCTGGCTGCCCACCTCTGGGAGAGAGGGGAGAAGGGGGAGGTCGTGGACTGGGAGGAAGTTGGGAAATTGGTTGCTACAGGCAACCTGGTCCAGCTGAAGTGTAACGTGTGTGACTTCCAGACCACCAGCTTGGAGAAACTGAAAATACACAGCGTCAACTCCCAACACCAGGCCAGCCTCAGAGTCTACAGGGTCAGTACAAACACAATAATTGCTGTTCTTGAACCATACGATTATGTAGAAAATATCTGGGATATAGACAGCAAATCAAACACAGAGACCAGATTTATTATGTACATCTTTCTTTCTATCACATCTTGTATAACCCCACCTCACCCCTCTCTCTCTCTCCCTCTATCTCTAGTTCTTAGAGCAGTATGACAGTGAAGTAGATGGAGGCTCCTGGTCGTTCCACTGTGTCTTGTGTAATTACTCCTCCCGCTCTAAACTCCACCTACTGAGTCACACCCACTCCACAGGTCATCATAAGAGGGAGGAGCTTCACCACTTGCAGCTTATGAGAAGGAGGAGCCTGAATAAAGGAGAGGAGCTAGCTGCGATCTTCAGCATCAGGAAGTGTCCCAATCCTGAGATAGGTAAGAAACTCAGCTGCTATTTTCCAATTCCCTTCTCTCTGAAGTGTGCACTTGTTCAGTCCTCCTGAACAAGTATGGGATTATTGTAGACATTGGCGAGAGGGAATTTCGACCATATTTTGTACATCAGTCCAGACCAAATTTCTAAATAGGATAGAGAAAATTAACTGCAGGCCTAGGATAAGTCAATGGAGAGAAGAAATTAGAAGAAACTTGGAGAGATGGCGCAGTGTGAAGCGAGAGTGATTGAGAGAGAAGGAATGATTGATTATGGTCAGGGGTCAATTGGGTTAATTGATTTGTCAATACACAGGCTCGTTACATCCCCTATCACCCCGACAACGCTAACGAGCACCTACCGACTCACTGCTTTTGAACTGTAGGGTGGCAGGTAGCCTAGCGGTTAAGTGCTTTGGACCAGTAACCGAAAAGTTGCTGGTTCGAATCCCAGAACTGACTAGGTGAAAAAATCTGCCGTTGTGCCCTTGAGCAATGCACTTAACCCTAATTGCTCCTGTAAGTCACTCTGAATAAAAGCATCTGTTAAATGACTAAAATGTCTGTAATATTCCAGAATATAACTTTCAGGGCCAGTTACCCAGACACTGTCAATAGAGATTCTCCATTGACCATGCTTTTTAGTCCATGACTAGGCTTAATGAGGGTCAGCGAAACTAGACTTCCGAGTACCATTCAAATGACTCCTCCTTTCCTCTGTTCTATCTCTGTCTGGTCTAAATCTGGTCTAACTCTGTCTACTACTCTGTATTAAACAGTCAATAGCAGGTATTCGGTCTGAATGAACTAGTCTGAATCCCAGGAGGCTCTTAAATAGAAAATCAATACTGGATCAATCAGTGTGTGTGTGTGTGTGTTGCTGTGTATGTTGCTGTGTATTAACATATGTGTTATCTTTCTAGATGGAAGCAGTGAGGAGGGGGAGAGGAGAGATTCCTTATCCCCAGGCAAGCGATCATTCTCTGGGCTGGAGGAGACACAGAGCCCCCTCTCTCCCAAACGCCCCAGAACCGACAAGCACACCACTGACCAACAGGCTACTGCCAAGTGCCCACTGTGCCAGGACACACTGGTACACACACAGCTGAGACGTCACCTCACACTCACTCACAGTGTGGCCCAGGACTGTGTGGACAAGCTCATGAGCACGGTAAGTGTGTGTGTGTGTTCTAGCTACCTTTTATTAGCAGAAGTGCAATCAAGCTGAAGGAGCTTGCTTTTAGTGTCTCGAGCAAACAAAGAGTGCTCATCTCTCCACATCACCAACCTCCATTACTTTACCCAGCATGCTAAGTGCTCTTTGTCTCCCTCTCTGACTTCACTTGACTGCCTTCTTCCTTTTAGTCTTCCTGTTTTCCCCTCATCCCTCTCTCACCCCTCCCTCTCCTCTCCTCTCAACTCTCTTACCCTCTCCTCTCTCCCTTTTTTCTCTCACTCCCTTTTCATATCTCTCAATCTTCTCTCTTTCTCTCTTTCTTCTCTCCACCCCTCCTCTCTCTCTCCATCTTTCTCTCTGCACCCCTTGTTCTCTCTCTCTTCCCCCCTCTCCACCCCCTCTCTCTCTCCATCTTTCTCTCTGCGCCTCCTCTTTCTCTCTCTCACCCCCTCTCCACCCATCCTCTCTTTCTCCATCTCTCTGCCCCCACAGCCCCCCATTCTCCACCCCTCTCCCTCTCTCTCTGATAGTAGTGTAGGTTCATTAATTCAGTCTGGGGTGATGATGGCCATTATGTTCCTCGCTTTCCAATTACTCTCTCAAGATTAAGCCTGACCTTCACTCTCTCACTGCTGCACCCGCATATGTGCATGCGTCTCTTCTGTCTCTGCCATGCCAAGTGTGTGTGTGTTTTCTTTCTGTGTGTGTGGTTGATTTAAAAACACTCTTGATTCTATTTCCCTCCATCTCATATTATTATTAATTCTAAAGTAAAGCGTGTAATGGGAGAATGAGGTGATGTAGACAATAAAGGAGCATCACTATTATTATTCCATCTGCACTATCAAGCAGGAAAGACACTGTTTTGACTGACTATAAAGGCAATCAGTCATCTGGATAGGTTCAGACTGACGTTCAAAACCTTTGTTGTTGGATTATTTTCCAGGTGGCAGTGGAGCTGCCAGAGATTCTGCAGAAAGAGTCACTGCAGATGGAGTCCCATTCAAATGACTCCAACACAAACGAATCTCAAACAAACGATTCTAAAACAAACGACTCTAATGCAAAGGAGTCCCTCAAAAATGAATCTCAAACAAACGATTCTAAAACAAACGACTCTAATGCAAAGGAGTCCCTCAAAAATGAGTCTCAAACAAACGACTCCCATATAAATAAAGAAGAAGTGATCCCAGCCAAAGATGTCCCTGCCCTGCCCAACGCTCCCTGTGAGGACCAGCATCCAGCAGAGGACAACATCTCTCACCTCCCAGAGTCCCCCAGCTCTCCTCCCCCCCCCCCCACTCCTCCCTCTCCCTCCCTCAGCCACCTCCCTTCATCCGCCTTACCCCCCTCTCCTCCTAGTGATGCCCCTCCCCCATCTGATCGTCATAGTTACAGGTTCCGCTGTGGCAGGTGCAGTCTAGCATTCCGGACGCAGGAGAAGCTGAAGCTGCACTGGCAGTACCATGCCATGAGGGCGGCAACAGAGTGCCACCTCTGCCCCAGACGCTGCCGCAGCCAAGAGGCCCTGCAGAGACACCTGCTCAACACACACCTACAGGACCTACACCTACAGGGTACACACCCTGACCAGAGTGGAGCACACGTCCAACGACCAACCAGCCTGGAGGGGGAGGAAGAGGACGGGGAGAGTATGAGTGAAGAAGATACAGATAAGGAGGAGGAAGATGAGGAGGAGGGGGAGGGAGAGCAAGGAAAAGGAAATGAAGGAGAGGAGGATGAAAAGGAAGACCCAGATGAGGAGGAGAGGCCCAGTCCAGGGGTTAGTAATAGTGACATGGGTTCAGGGCAGCAGGAGGAGGAGGAGGAGACAGGGTCAGAACCCAGCCCCTTCATCAAGGGCTCAAACCCGACTCTGGAGCGGTTCCTGGACCCGGCTCGGCCCTACAAGTGTTCAGTCTGCTGTGAGTCCTTCACGCAGAGAACCATCCTGCTGGTCCACTATAACTCTGTGTCCCACCTCCACCGAGCCAAAGCCAGACGGGCCCTGCAGGACTCCAGCCCCAGTCCTGCTGACACCCCCCAGGGCCTGGAACCAAGCCCCTACCGCTGCAGCCTGGCCCCTGACCCCAGGCCCTACCGCTGCAGAATGTGTGGGGTGGCCTACAGCCAGAGCTCCACCCTGGACATCCACCTCCGTTCTGTACTGCACCAGACACGAGCCCGTGCAGCTCGGACCCAGCTAGCACTGAACCCCCACTCCCAGCAAACTCCAGCTCCAGCCTCAGCCTCAACCCAGGCTCCCCACACCCCAGTCCCATCCTTAGTCCAAGCCCAGACCCCTGCCTCCAGCCCTTCGCCTGGAGGAGGAGAGGCATCTACCAGGGGAACCCCCCCAGCTGCCACCAGACCAGCCCCTGCCTCCCCAAGTCCCTGTTCCTCCCTGAGTGAAGCACAGCAGAGTGTGGGTGTCTCTGGGCAGGCTGAGGGTCAACAGGCTAAGAGGAGGAGAGTAGAGGACCTGACCACATCCGCAGGACAGCAGGACCTGATGTTACTCCAACAGCAATTAGCCCAGGCCCAGATACTACAGCAGCAACAGCAGTTAGCCCAGGCCCAGATACAGCAACAAACAGCCCTCCTCCAGCCCCAGCTGTTTAGTCCAATACTGCTCCCACACCTCCCCTTACTGCAGCAGAACCTCCTAAAGCAGCACCTCCCTTCAGTAGCAGAGAGTCTCCAACAGGGGAACCTCTTCCCTCCCCTCCCATTATCCCCAGACAGCCTGTTCTCTCTACAGCAGCAGATGCTCCTGTCCTTCTACCTCGCTGGAGGGCTGCATCTCAACCCCAACACAACCCTTATGAACCAGACCACCTCAGCTGTCTCCCCTCAGACCACCTCGGACCAACACCCCCAGATAGAGAGGCTTGAACCTCCCTCTCCACTGACAGAGACAAATAGCATCCAGTCTCCAGCCCAGGCCCCAAAATGTGAGACCCAGGCTGAGACCGCTGACAGTGACTCCCCCCTCCACCAGACAGAGAAAGAGTACAACCCATCCTCTCCTCCTGAGGGAGATGGAGAGAGGGACAGAGAGATGCAGGAGAGCGAGAAGAAGGAAAGAGCAGAGAAGGCCCTCAGAGTTCTGCTGGAGAGATACGGCTGGGAGCTGGCCCTACAAAGCACTCAGAGCAGACAGAGACAGCAGAACAGAGAGATGGAGGGATGCCTGGAGAAGGAGGAGAAGCAGTGTGGAGAATGTGGGAAGCTGTTCTCTGACTCTCTGATCCTGAAGAGCCACCAGGAGTTTGTTCACCGCCAGATGATCCCTCCTGTAGTGTTGGAGAGGTTCTCCAGACACTACAGGCTGCAGTATGACCGCCTCTACCCCCTCTCACCTTTCACCCCGGGGGACACTGAGACTACTGTTGTTGCACCCCTAACCCCAGCTTCAGCACCTGCACTTGCACCTTTACCCCCAGCACCAGCCTCAGATTCAACCCTCGACCAAGCCCAATCCCTCTCTGTCTCCCAAACCTCAGTCCCAGCCCTTACCCCAGCTGCAACAGCCGTAGACCCAGACCCAGCTGTGCCCCCACCTCCAGCATCCGTATCTGTAACCCTGTCCCCAGACCAAGCCCCAGTTAATTCCCTCTTCCCAGCCCAAGCCAGAGCCCTAGCCTCAACAACACCCTCTCCTCCTCCACACCCCCCCCAACCACAACCACTTTCAGAGCAGGACAGTACCACAACGACAACCACCCCTTGCCCTGACCCCTCTCAAACTATCATACACCAGCCCAAACTCTCCATGCCCCCTCTCCCCTTACCCCAAGTCCCCCTGCCCCTGCTTCCTTTATCCAACCTCCCCCCTCTTCCCTTCCCCATAGACCCCTCTCTCCTCCCCCTTGGTCTAATGCAGCCCTTAGCCCTCCAGTCTATGCTTCAGTACCAGTCCCTGTTATCATCCGGCCACCAACCACACTTATCCCTATGCACTAACACACACTCTGCTCCTAGCCCAGCTCTACCCCCATACACCAACACACACTCTGCTCCTAGCTCAGCCCTACCCCCATACACCAACACACACTCTGCTCCTAGCTCAGCTCTACCCCTATACACAAACACACATTCTGCTCCCCGTCCAGCCCTGCCCTCTCTGAAGTGTAGGCTGGAGGAAGGGACAGAGGTTAGGCCTATGAGTGATGTGTTGGCCGGTGATGGAGAGGAAGGGGGAGAGAGGGAGGGAGAGGGGGATGAGCAGAGGAGGGATAGGCGCCAGAGGACCACCATCAGTGCAGAGCAGCTAGAGGTTCTGTACCAGCGCTACAGTCTGAACGCCAACCCAACCCGCTCTGTACTGGAGGGCATCACCAGTGACACAGGCCTGAAGAAACGTGTGGTGCAGGTACTTTATCATTCTCATAGTAACATTTATATAATTTTGTAATGCTGAATCATGTTTTGTGTAATAACATGTAATAATGCTGTGTTTGTCTGTTCTTCCTCAGGTATGGTTCCAGAACACTAGGGCTCGTCAGAGGAAGGGCCAGCTCCAGACCCTGGGGAGAGGAGGTTTAGGTGTGGGTCTGGGTGACAACCACAGGCGCTGTCCGTTCTGTAGGGCTTTGTTCAAGGCTCAAAGTGCCCTGGACTCCCATGTTAGGGCCCGCCACTGGTCCCAGACTGACAGACCTGCCTATGGCCTGTCTCATCAGATAGGTTCTGCTGATGACTTCAGCTTTTCTCACAACCATGGATCCTACAGAGACAGGGAGGGTCCCTCACTCTCCCTCCAGCATTCTCCCTCTCTCTCCCACCATCCTTCTCTCTCTCCCTCCCTCCATCCCTCCCCAAGCCCCGGGGTCGTCCCCACTGAGAGAAAATACATTTCTGGGAAAACAGATTTGACCTTTAACCTGAACGAACCCGACATGGAAAAGGAGGAGGAAGAAGGTCTGTCAGTAAAAATATTCCCTTCGTCTGACCAAGCTCATGAGGGTAACCATAGCAATCTGTTGTCTCTGGGATACAATTATGGGATGGCGAGCTTCAACATTCAAGACTGTGACCAGAACACCAGTCCAAGTCTGTCTGAGAGTGTGGATAGGCATGGACCGAGACAGCAACAGCAGCAGAGGCAGCGTACACAGATGACCCCCCAGCAGGTGGCCAAGCTCAGAGCCTGCTACAGGGAGCACCCCACCCCCAGCCCCCTGCAGTGCGAGGGCCTGGGACAGCAGCTGGGGCTCCCACGCAGGGTAGTGCAGGTGTGGTTTCAGAATGGCCGGGCCAAGGAGAAGAGGGCAAGGAGCCTCAGAGTCGACCCCACAACAGGATAGAGGGAAAGGCAGAAGAGGACAGGGGAGAGAACGCACACAGCCATGAACCAAGTGCTTGTCACTCACAACAATGAACCAACCGGATGCCACAGAAGCCAAAGAGCATTCTACCAGTGTACCTCACCCCCTACTCAGCCCGAAAACATCACAGGGCAGACCTCCTCTAGAGCTTTAAGACACCACTCCTCTGTTCCTCCCTCTCTCCTCTCCCCTCCTCTCCTCCAGCCGATACCTCAGGAGTTAACCCCTCCATGCCAACAGATGTCCCTGTTCTGACAATAGAATCTGGAGAACCAGGAAACAGTATGTGCCCCTCCCACTTCTGTTTAAAGACTTTACTAGTGCAAGTATCAAACTGTTAGACGTTTTAGTGTATAGAACGTTCTTTCAAAGTAAAAGAAAACTGAAAGAAACTAAAGCAGCTACGGAAAACAAAAATAAAAAATATTCTTTACAAAGAGCTTCTGCAAAGACTGGCTTGGATTCCAAAGCTCGTAACCAAAACCTTACATGTCGTGGATTGTGTTGTCAACATGGTGGTTTTCGTTTCCAAACCACAGTACAGACCATACAGTGAAGAGTAGAACTGAGACTGGTGTGTATCAATAGACTGACTGGTCTACGTGGTGCTGAAGCAGACCTCAACCTTCTCAAGCCAATGATGACTCTACTGCACATCTACTGACCGCTCCTTATGTGGATAGTAGGCCAAATAGCACTGAGCTAAGTCCACTTTGTCCTTTATGTGAGAGGTCATATAAGAAGCTATTTTGATAACGTTCGACCAATATATGTCACAACAACTTTAACCAAACACCACACAACCCTGTCTGTGTTTAGTAAATGTTAATGAATATGAATATTATGGATTGACGGTCATTGTATGCTTTGATAAGACAAGTGTTATTTTGTGGTGTATGAGAACATAATGTAGGCTTTATGATGTGAAGTTTAGGTAAGATGTTGCCTTTTCTTCTTATTCTAGTAAATACCAATACGTTGTGTAATGTAATGTCTACTATACTCAGGCCAACTGAACTGTTTTTAATTTGGTCGTAGTATTGTACTAGTTTCTCTTCTGTTCCTTATGCCAGACACAAAGTCTGTTTTGAAACCTTATGATGTAAATATTGATTGTTCATATGGAGTTCCTATAATGCTAGTTCTAAAGAAACCTCTCTGGATTTGAGAGATCTGAGCTTTCTGACCAATAATTGATAGTTCCATTATTACAATGTTAAATGGTGTGAGGAGTACATTAATGTACAGTATGTAGCTTTTATATGGTCGACTCAGTCTCCCCTGAGACTGCCTCTGTTCTGACGGACCATACTCACTGATAGTTACTGACGTTATACTGATGAAAACTTTGGATGTTGTGTGCACTTAACTCTCTCTCACACACTCTAACAGTCTCTCTCTCTCTCTCTCTCTCTCTCTCTCTCTCTCTCTCTCTCTCTCTCTCTCTCTCTCTCTCTCTCTCTCTCTCTCCTCCTTCTATCCACAGTCTTTTTGTTCTCTAACTGTAATACTATTACTGTAGTAATAATGATAACAAAAACAGTAATAACTATGATAATATCGAATGCTTTAAAACACAACCCAAAGACATAATAACACTGTAACATCGATGCATAAATCCCACAAAAACAACTTGAAAAGTTTACTTGATAATGTAACATTGATTGTTGGGAAGAAAGAGTGACTGTATCAGAAATGCTGTATCTGCCTCTTCACCAGGCTACTGGTGACTGTATACTGAAACCTCCATGAAAACCAAAACCTACTATTATACTAGGATGGAGGAGCACTTCTCAAAGCCAAACCCTCCAGGCCCTAGTGCACTCAGTAGGGAACTAAACCCCAGCCCCTAGTGCACTTAGTAGGAGTGTACTCAGTAGGGAACCAAACCCCAGCCCCTAGTGTACAGTACTCAGTAGGGAACTACTTCAGAGCCATTGCAGTGTGTAGAGTGGTTGAAATGTTTTCCTCCTCAATGTCAATGTCTTTATAACCAGATAGATTCTTCCATCTCAGTCTTTGAGAACGTCCAGTTGGCTGCTAACGTATTTTGTAATACTTTAATAACAACAAACTGTTATAACACCCATGATGCTGTTTATAACATGACCTTATATTCTGATGTTAACAAAGAGATACTTGGGGCTCCAGTATTTACTCAGTAATGTATTACTATGTGGACAGTGGTTTCTAAACAAAGATACAAAGAAGTTACAATGATACTACAAAGATAAGATACTTCTATACTTAAGATCCTGCATAACTATGCTATGGCAGGTTGGATTGTATCTAGCCCCAAACCCTACACAGGTCTGTGTACCAGTATGTTTCTGCTCTTGTGTCGCTGGCTTGTTTAGCCATGTTTGTCTCCGCTTTAAGCCAACAATGTAGCCATGTAGCCACTTAGCAACGCAGCTATGTAGCCATGTTTGTCTCTGCTATAGGCCAGGCAACAATGTAGCCATGTAGGGACATAGACACGTATCCCATGTACCTGGGTAGCCATGTAGTCATGTAGCCACACAGATTTTAGCCATGTAGCTATGTAGCCATGCAGTGATACTGAACACAGAAACAGTCTGTCACCCAGGCTAACCTTCCAAAGGATGCTGACTAACTCTGTTTTACCTTTAGCTCTATATCTGACCAATGTTTACCACAATACCAATGATCTTTCTTCTGTACTGAAATTCCAAATACTGTACCACTTGGCAGTTATGTACATATTGTTTTTTTTATTCCTTTTCCTTATTTTCTGAATAACTGTAAGATGTAATAATTGTGTTGTTCCTGGAAGCTGTTGCCGTAGTGATAACCAAAAGATACCTGTGTTGTGCACCTGTCCAGTCTCTTGCTCCAGTGGTTAAGTTTGTTCCTTCTCCCCAGTTCTCGTATGGATGTGTGTTTTCTCCCCCTTCTCCTTCCATAGCCACTGAGGTAAATAAAGTCTGGTTTGGTGGACACATTTGCCCCATGTCTCGTGTGTGTGTGTGTTGTGGGTAGATCCCTGGACCCAGAGGTCAGTTCATTAATTACGTCAGTGACATCCAGCCAGATTACTTTCCTTTGTGACAAAATGATATGATGAATATTAATGACCTCGCATGAATTAAACTGCTGCTGCTGTTGATGATGCTGGAAGTGGGGCTGGGAAGGGGGGTTGAAGGGAGGGGAGGGTGTGTGTGTGTAGGGGATATAATGTTATTGCTTACTCGTGTACGCATTTTTGATGCTGTTGGGGGGATAAGGGTACAGGGAGGAGGTTACTTTAAGGAGGGATAGTGGGGTGTAATGTCATACACTGGAGCATCAATGATACTGGGGGGGGGGGGAGACCAGAAGGGTTATAATGTCATTGGTGTTGGTGTGTATGTAGGCTCATTTAGATTTAGATTGGTTCTGTGTGAGCAGAGGAGAAAGGCCAGTTCATGTTTATTCATGAGTCCCTCGGCTCAGCCAGTTAAAGAGACAGGACTCTGTTTTCACTGATAACACCCCCACCCCAGCCTCAACCCCTGCCCTAGCAGATGCTTTTCCATGATTTATCTCAGTGTGTGTGTGTGTGTTTTTCACATTATCAATGTATCACGTTTTTATTCACCACTAGAAATCCCAGTACAGACACAGTCCTGATGGTAAACTGACTGGTGGAATACTATACTGCAATAGCCATATCACTAATGGTGTACAGTATTAATAGTACACACACACACTGTAGGGCAGTAATCAGTGAATGTCATTGAGGGAGAGTTTGTTCAGCGCTTCATCAGGTATAGAGTGGTTTTTATTAGAAGATGTGCTCTCTATCCATCTTCTTAATGATTTTATAATGGTCGCCAGGCGGTTGTAATCAATCAAATGGGAGAGATAGCCTGGTAACAGTCTATTTACAATGCGAATGTTCTGGAACACATTCTCTCCACAGTATCTGAAGGCTCTATATTGTAAGAGTGCCAGAATGTTCTGGAACACATTCTCCACAGTATCTGAAGGTTCTATAATGTAAGAGTGCCAGAATTGTCTGCTTTTTAGAAGCACCTTAAATGGGGTAGTTCACTCAAATAGTTCAAACAAATATGTCATTTTGTTATTTTATACTTTTTTCTTATGTCTACATTTGATCTATCTATGCCTTTTTTTCATGTTTATGCCCCACCCCCCCAACACACATACCCCTCTCCTGGGTAGCTAGCTACTTTACATCCATTATGAGATTTGAATGCTCAACAGCAGGACAGTGAGTTCAGCACGCGTCACTGTGGCTGTTACACACACTCACCCCGCATTATGCTAATCCTTATACATTCTGCACACAGACAACACCACATGCTCCCCATGATAGGGGGTGGGTCATGGGGGTGTGTATGTCAGGTTTGAGCAATTGTCATGCTGTCAAACTGATCTGCATGCAAAAAGATCAGCAGTCTAATTACATCGCTTATGGTAAATAGTGTTTTACGCATAAACATACACGCACACACTCACGCACACAAACACGCGCACACACACACACACACACACACACACACACACACACACACACACACACACAGTGCTAAGGTCATTGTGGCATCATTGAGATATGACAATCTGACTGTTTATGTGTGTTTCACTTCTTTCCACAGTAACACAGAGTTCAGAGAAGGGAAACTGGAATTGCAATGCTAATGTAAACCACATACACTCAAAAAATTAGGGGTTCAACAAGGGTTCTTCTAATATGCTCAAACCTTAAGGTTCTTAGCACTGAAAATTGCCCCCAAAATGTTCTTCCAAGAACTCCATAGGAGGTGTGGTTCATCGAGGAACCTCCTTAGTTGGTGGGGGTTCTTGCAGGAACCTACAGTGCCTTGCAAAAGTATTCATCCCCCTTGGCGTTTTTCCTATTTTGTTGCATTACAACCTGTAATTTAAATTGTTTTTATTTGGATTTCATGTAATGGACATACACAAAATAGTCCAAATTGGTGAAGTGAAATGAAAAAAATTACTTGTTTCAAAAAATTCGAAAAAATAAATTACAGAAAAATGGTGCGTGCATATGTATTCACCCCCTTTGCTATGAAGCCCCTAAATAAGATCTGGTGGAACCAATTACCTTCAGAAGTCACATAATTAGTTAAATAAAGTCCACCTGTGTGCAATCTAAGTGTCACATGATCTGTCACATGATCTCAGTATATATACACCTGTTAAGGCCCCAGAGTCTGCAACACCACTAAGCAATGGGCACCACCAAGCAAGCTGCACCATGAAGACCAAGGAGATCTCCAAATGAAGTGAATAGTTATGCACGCTCAAGTTTTCTGTTTTTTTTGTCTTATTTCTTGTTTGTTTAACAATAAATGATACAAATCCCCAAAAAATCTAAAAAGGAAAAATGCCAAGGGGGTGAATACTTTCACAAGCCACTGTAACTGCCCAACTAAAACATTTGGATTTGAAAGGACAGCAGGTGCAGGCACTGAACAATTTTAAGATCTCCTCAATTGAAGGTAAGGTTTGTCCCTTGTATGATCTAAATTGATATTGTTTCATGATGATGCCATCTATCTTTCCATATTTGTGCAAATCTTTCTAAAACAGAAAATGGATACAATTCAATGGATATCAATCAATAAAGAGGTAAGAATATGTATGCTATAAGAATATGTTGAAGGCTAGCTGTATTGGGTGCAGATGACTGAACTGCTGACTTTTGTGTCTGTGTCTGCAGGTATACAGACGAGGAGGCATACCAAGGTATGTCAATTGGTATTGGTATGTTATGCAGATCACATTTACCATCCTCCTCCCTTACCTCTTCAATGAATATTCCATAGGCCTCCACATTATGGACAATGAAAACCATTATCAAACCAAGGTATGAATACTGTTGTGTGCATGTTTTGTTAATCATCTGTATAATTACTGTTTTTTGGATACACAGACTTCACCCTCCCTACACCTCTGATGAATATAACAGGAAACCTGTTCGATCACCATGTACTGTAAAATCATTCTAGCTATGGATACGGAGAAAATCAACACATTAACATCAACACGCCAGAGGATATACCCATTGGACTTGGGGCTCTGTTGGGAGTTTCCCTCATATTTAGATTTTTTTTATTTTGCTTTGCCACTAAAATCATAATAAACACTGACAACTAAAATATTGTGTTATTGTTGTTATTGTTATGCATATTATTATTATTATTATTATTAATCATAATAATCGGGGAGGGGGGGGGGGTAGTTAAAACATCTACCCCAAAAGGTTATTAGAGGATCCATTGAAAGGTGCTCTTCAAAGAACTTATAGGGGTTCCCCCAGAGTTTCAATTTGAAGAACCCCTATAGGATACTCCAGGAACCTTTTCTTTTTAGAGTGTACCACAGGAGGCTGCTGAGGGGAGAATGGCTCATAATAATGGATGGAACGGCGCAAATGGAATGGCCATTCCACCTATTCTGCTCCAGTCATTAATACGAGCCTGTTCTCCCCAATTAAGGTACCACCAACCTCCTGTGCCACACAGTATACTGGATGTGTTATGGGGGAATATACTTTTAAACTCCATACACAGGTTCCTTTTCAGTATCAAGTGTTCTTCCAGATTGAGATGCTGGTAATATCCTTGTTAGAATGATTGATTGTCTCTGACACATTTTAATTATGGCCGAATGAAATGGATTGGCTGGGGGACTATAAAACATTGCTGTTTAATAACGAGATTATTTTTTTCTTTTTTTTCTTCATCCAATCCCTTTTCTGCTGGCCGCACCAAATGAGTCTCACCGTTTAATGATATGCAAATGAAATTCGCATGAACCCTATGATCCAGTCTGATGATTAAACTAAAATGGCGTTGGCTGCTGAGCATCTTCAAGTATTATATATATATATATATATATATTCATTGTGTGCTTGAAGCAGAATACACCACCAGTCTGGGGAGAGCAGGTGCTTGATGGAGAGATGACACTATTGTCTTGTGTTCTGCCATAAACATGTAACAATCCTTTATCAGAACATGTTCAATGGTATTGGTGAGATCAAACTGTAGGTAAAACCAGATTTACATTCCCTCTCCATCTCTCCCTCCCCCACCTCTCCCTCCATTACAGACTGTGTCCAGCTCCTCCTCTCCTGTCGTTTATTGCACTGTATTTGCATAATGAAGGCTGCGATTAATTAAGATCCCACAGCAGTCTGGAGGGAGGGAGAGATGGTGGGAGTAAAATGAGGGGTAGGGAGGGCATGGAAGGAGGGAGGGGATGAAGAGAGGGAAGAGGTTGATCCACTGCTCGTTAGTCTTCAGATAATCTCTGTGCACCCATAAATAAAATATTGCGTAATTCGGTCAGCTGCAATTTGATTAACTTCTGCGTTCATACATGTTAGAAATTGAGATCTGGCAAAAATGAAGTCTCCACCCTCTCAAAAGAAAACTCTCAGCCAAAGCCACCCCCCGCCCGTCCCGTCCGTCAGTCAACGTGGGCACACCCACAAACCAGCCGAGGCGAAGCTGTTTAAGCCTGTCTTCGACCAATCATGATAAATCCAAATAACCAGTGACGAAAAACAAAAAAACCGAACTACTGCTGCGTGATCTAACACTGTCACATATCCCTTTCAGTCCTGGCAGATTCTCTCGGTCTACACGCAGAATCTGCACATCGGAGATTAGTCTCCAGACATGAGCATATCCAGTCACGTCCAACCATGTGGCACGGTTTAGGGGTGTGAGGTGGGATGGGGTGGTGGGGAGCAGGGTGAGGAAAATGTTGCAGCGCGATTAAATCACTAATTATGATTGGCTGTTGAAATTAGTCCATCACTTTTCATTATCAACAGAGGAGATAACCAGACACACAGACAGCAGCGCCTACTGCCTGGTTCTGCTTGTGTCTGTGGTCTGGCCTTTGGACTGCAGCAATCTGACTGGCAGGGAAAGAACACACATGGTGAATCCCAAAAGTTTAAAATCCATCTTCTCATTGATTCCTCCATCCTTGTTTTCTCTGTGAACTTGAAATCCTTAACAGGCCACCATATGTAAGACTGTCTCATTCTTCTTCTGCTGTAAATGTTCCCTCAGTCTGATACATCATACACTCTTAGAACCTAAAAGGAAACCTAGAACCTAAAAGGGTTATTTGGCTGTCCCCATAGGAGAACCCTTTGAAGAACCTTTTTGGTTCCAGGTAGAACCCTTTTGGTTGCGGGTGTAACCCTTTTGGTTCCATGTAGAACCCTTTCTACAGAGGGTTGTACATGAAACCCAAAAGGGTTCTACCTGGAACCAAAAAGGGTTCTACCTGGAACCAAAAAGGGTTCTCCTATGGGGACAGCCGAAGAACCCTTTTGGAACCCTTTATTCTAAGAGTGTATGAGATGCCATTGCCAACACAGGGGTTCAGTGTTTGCTGCTTAGCGGTGCAGATAATGAGAGAGGAGAAGGAGGTACTGGTAGAGAGGAAGTAGCAGTCTCATCCCTCTCCTTCTTGCTGTACTCCTGGGTTCATGAGGCTATTGTGCCCCCCCATGCCTTTGCCACTCACTGGTTGTTGGTTGTTGTTGACATTTCGATCCCATCTGAAGAGTTGCATTGACTTAGCGGACTAAGACGTTTCAATCCCCAGGTTCGAACCGGTCTGTCACATAAGCATGTGTGACTGCTTTCTTAAGTATTTAACCAGCCTGTTAGCGGCCGTAAGCATCTGTTGTGTTGTGTCGTGTTTGGTGCAGTGCCAACTCTCTGTCTTTCTCCCCTGGTGCAGTGCCAACTCTCTGTCTTTCTCCCCTGGTGTAGTGCCAACTCTCTGTCTTTCTCCCCTGGTGTAGTGCCAACTCTTGGTCTGTCCCCCCCCCCCCGAAAGATGCCATTGCTGGTAAACTGGCAACCGTTGCCCTGGCACTCCTCGCCGGATTTGTCCAAACAATCCAACAAACATTGATTAGCGATGAATCCTCTCTAGTGAATCTCCTCTCTCCGATCAAGACATTTCTCTGCTGCTAGCGCTGTTGTTTTCAAGCGTGCCACGGCAGCTGGCTGGAATGGCGTCCACTAGCTGGCACAGGGAGGAGAGAGCAATGGTAGCAGAAGAAGAGAGGAGGATGGAGGGAGTGGTATGGTGCCTGTCCTCTGAACGCCAGCTGCCATTGATGTGCCTCTCAAATCGCCCAGCAGAGTCCATGTTCTTCATCGTCCTCATTTCCATCCCTCCATCCTCACCCTAAATTCTCTACTTCCTCTCCTCATCCTCCTGGATCTAGTTGTCCTGTCTCAGCTACCCTCCAGGGGTCTCAAGGGCTCTTCCTTCTGTCTTCCTCCATCCTCTGCATCTACTCTTTATATTTTTTTAACCTTCATTTACCCCAGTATGTCAATTACGAAAAGAAAAAAAATTGCAATTCTGACCTAGAATCGGTGTATCTTGTCTGTCTGTGGGTACTGGTGTAGCAATGTGAAAGACTCTCTCTGTTCCTTTTCCTGGCCCCTCTCTCTCTCCACCACCCTCCCCATGCCAGTGTGTGGGAACCAGCCCTGAGTGGATGGCACCGTGCCAACCTCATTCGCAGCTCCTCTATCCACCGCCCTCTTTCCCCGTCTCTCTCCCTCCCTCTATATCTCCCTGCCTCTTTCTCTGTCTCTCCTGCTATATATCTCTATGTCTGTCTGTCTCTCTATCTGCCTTTGTTTCTCTGTTTTTATGTCTCTGTCTGTCCCTGTCTCTGTCTGTCTCTATGTCTCTCTCTCCCCAGCTCCCGGTGTGTTTTCAGGTGAAGCCCTGAAGGTAGTTTGATTACCCCCTCCCTCTGGGGTATATATAACACACAGCACACAATAAACACATGCACCAGGAATCCAGGAAAGGAATCCCAGATCCCCCACACACACAAACACACACAAACACACACGCACACACACACACACACACACTGGCCATTACTAGATAAGACCACTGTAAGATTAATGAGAGGTCATTTTGCTCGTTTTTAAATGGTGTTCACTTCTCTCCTTCCTATTCTTCCTCCTATTGTTCCCTTCCTCCTATTGTTTTTCCTTTAAACTCTCCTTTATCGTCAAACAAAACATACTATAATAGATGGTTATTATGCTAATGAATGTCATGTATGTAGTCATGTAGTGAATATGCAAATAAAGTATGTAATTTATGCAAGGCTGGAGGGGGAGGATTCCTCCTATCTTCTGTTCTATCCTACATTATTACACACCTCCATTCTCTCTCTCATTTCCTTCATCCTCCATCCTCTCTCTTCTACTCTATCTTATTTTCTCTACCCTCCATTTTATCACACACACCTCCTTTCCCATTCTCCTTTTCTCAAGCCTCTATACTATCTCCATAGCCACGGGAAGTAGGGGTGCTGAGGGTGCTGCAGCTCCCCCTGAGAATAAATCAAAAATAATAATACTAATGAAAAAAAAAGATGAGTCTTGTGTGAACTAGGGCTTTATTACTCCTGTTTGAGCGGACAAAATACTCTTCAGCCCCCCTAAAAATCTTCCTGCAGCTATGACTATCTTCCTTCATTCTCTATTTCTCTACTATCCTCTTTTTCTTCAGGTCCCCTCCACCCTTCTCTCAAAGCATCCAGAAGTGGATGGTCTCTCATATCCAACCTCTGTTCTCCTCTCCTCTATTTTCATTTCCTCCCTCCTCTCTTCCTCTCTCTATTTCTGCTCTCTAAACATCCCTACAGTGATCCACAAAACCAACAGCTGAGTGTTTGATCAGGCTCTGGAATATGAACACTGAATTATATACCCAACCTCCACTGTGTGTGTGTTCCTGTGTGTGTATGTTAATGTTTCTGCTTCTAACGGTGTGTGTGTATTCCTGTAATCTTATTATGCTGTTCACGTAGATGGCAGAGTGTGTTGCTATGGCGGTTGCTATAGGGCTAGGTGGTCCCGTCGAGCACACATCACAGCTAGACTTCTTCTCTGATACCTGGCAATGAAGATAAGTGTTCTCTCTGTACTCCCGAGTGGCGCAGTGGTCTAAGGCACTGCATCGCAGTGCTAAACTGTGCCACTAGAGATCCTGGTTCGAATCCAGGCTCTGTCGTAGCCGGCCGCGACCGGGAGACCCATGGGGCGGCGCGCACAATTGGCCCAGCGTCGTCCAGGGTAGGGGAGGGATTTGGCCGGCAGGGGATGTAGCTCAGTTGGTAGAGCATGGCGTTTGCAACGCCAGGGTTGTGGGTTCAATAAAAAATAATGTATGCACTAACTGTAAGTCGCTCTGGATAAGAGCGTCTGCTAAATGACTAAAATGTAAAATGTCTCTGTTTTATAGCCAGACTTCAGCTCTGATACCTGGCAATGAAGATAAGTGTTCTCTCTGTTTTATAGCCAGACTTCAGCTCTGATACCTGGCAATGAAGATAAGTGTTCTCTCTGTTTTATAGCCAGACTTCAGCTCTGATACCTGGCAATGAAGATAAGTGTTCTTTCTGTTTTATAGCCAGACTTCAGCTCTGATACCTGCCAATGAAGTGGTGTTCTCTATGTTTCTCCTCACCTCCATTAACCCCTCAGCCTCTCTCTGTCCTCCTGCGCTCCACCAGCTGATTCACTCAATGCTTCTAAAGAGCTATCGACCACTGTGGGAAAACAGAGGAGAGACGGAGCGATAGAGAGAGGGAGAAGTAAAGAGAGAGGAGAAAAGGTGAGAGAGAACAAGAGAGAGAATAGGTGAATGGGAAAGTCTTTGCTATCATGGACCAAGTGCCGAATTGGGATGTATGGTTAAGGTTATGTATTTATGAACCGTAACCATGGTTATGGTGAAGAAATAAAAAATATTCCTCCTGCTGTGGGAGGAGGATGCAATCGTGTGTATCTCTGTGTGTTTGGTCCCCTCCCCTCCCCCTCATGTTTCTACATGGCAGATCTCCCTAATATAATAACTGTGTCTGCATGTCTGATTTACACCAAGAGAGAGTACATAGCCAGTGGTTAATTACTGTGTGTGTGTGTGTGTGTGTGTGTGTGTGTGTGTGTGTGTGTGTGTGTGTGTGTGTGCGTGTGTGCGTGTGCAAGCGCGTGCGTGCCTGTGTGTCAGAATGATTTATGAGTTGCAAATAGCTATTCCAGTGGCCCGTTTCTCCTCACTTAGTTTTTAATCTGTCTTTCCATTAATTCTCCTGGAGATGTTATGATGGGTTTTATAGGGGCGTGCACGTGTGTATGTGTGTACCTGTGTGTTAAGGAGACAGAGCCGAGGACAAAGACTTGGAGGTACAGAGCAACACTATTGTCTGCTCATTTACTCTTTATCTCTCTCCCCTCTCTCTCCTGCGCTCCTCTCTTCTCCTTTCACCTCTCTCTCTCTCTCTCTTTGATCTCTTAGGTATGCATTCAAAACAGATCTTTATTGATAGCACAAGACAGCAGAGGGAAACAGCAGGTCAATGTGTTTAGCCTGAGGGCAGATTGGTCCATTCACTGATCTGTCTGTTAGTGAGAAACTGAGAGAGAAGCCAGCTAATCTCCCCCTGTTCTCTATTGATCACACACTTAGAGACTACATACCCTGTCTAAACACTATTGATCTCTCTCTCCCTCTCTCGCATCCCTTCTGTATAGTATGAGGATCAAGAGAATAAATTAAAGTTATGAAAGTTGGTGGGAGAGGTTATAGGATGGCTACACTGGATGATGATGATGATAATCATGATGATTTGAGTTGTCTTTAGTGTGGAGAGGGGAGCTGAGGGGTACTCCGGAGCACCATGAGCGTAGGAAATGACTAATGGCTTTCATATTTTAGACTTGTGTGCCCTCTACTGGTCAGAATGTTGCATTGCATCACATCAGATTACAAAACAAGAGTTGGACTGTGTTTGTTTAACTAGTGATCAGCTGTTTAATAAATCGTTAATGTTCCACTAGATAGCATAGCCACAAAGTCAAAATAAGGACTACTTAAGTCGTTTTTTGGGTTATCTGTACTTTACTTTACTATTTATATTTTGGACAACTTTTACTTTTACTTCACTACATTCCTAAATAAAATAATGTACTTCTTACTCCATACATATTCCCTGACACCCAAAAGTACTCATTACATTTTGAATGCTTATCAGGACAGGAAAATGGTCCAATTCACACACTTATCAAGATAACATCCCTGGTCATCCCTACTGCCTCTAATCTGGCGGACTCACTAAACACAAATTATTGGTTTGTAAATTATGTGCTGGAGTGTGCCCCTGCCTATCCGTACATTAATAAAACACGAAAATGGTGGCATCTGGTTTGCTTAGTATAAGGAATTTGAAATGATTTATGCTTTTAATTTTACAGTTGATACTTAAGTATATTTTAGCAATTATATTTACTTTTGATACTTAAGTATATTTAAAAGCAAATAATCTTAGACTTTTACTCAAGTAGTATTTTACTGGGTGACTTTCACTTTTACTTACTTTCTATTAAGGTATCTTTACTTTTACTCAAGTATGAAAATTGGGTACTTTTTCCACCACTGCTGGTGGGGAGAGAGGACGCCGAAGGCTTCTTCTGTCCGTACTGGGACACAACGATACCCGGACACAGTTCCTGACCTGACGCTCATCCAGCCTCTAGCCACAGCTCACAACAACAGCCTGCACACCACCCTCAGCTCCATCTATCTGGAGTACTTCTCCAAGGTAGGACTGTGTGTGTGTGTGTATTTTGATAATCCAGAAAGGTATCATAGATACTCTCAACACAATTAGATTTGTTAGTTTGATAGTTGTGTTTTGTTTGTTGTAATGTATTGTATTTGTAGAGCAGAGACAGAGACTGTTTTGAACCTCTAACATTGTGAAGCTGTATATATGAGCATAATTGTCTGCCTGTTACAGGATGAGGATGATGAGCTGGCGGTGGGTCTGGCTCTGTCCCTACTAGAGGTCAAAGGGCAACATCAGACCAATACCAAGCCCCTCTTCCCAGACCCTAAACCCCAGGGTCCTACAGACACCCAGGCTATGGCAACCTGCAGACCCCAGAATAGCTCCGTTCAGAGTCAGTCATTATCACATAATGGTATCTCCAGCCAGCCTCAGCCAGCTCCTCTGCTCCAGGGTGTGAGCTACGCCCAGCTAGCAGCAGCAGGAGGGAGGAGACAGACTCAGGCTCAGTACCAAGACTCCACATCACCCAGAGGATCCTCTGGACATGGCAGCTCACCTCAGACACAGACACCCAACCAAGAACCATACAGAGACAGACATAAAAGGGTCTAACCCCATTCAGGATGTGTGTACCTCTATTGCCACTTTGACATCCAATCTCAACCAAGCCAAAGATGAAGTCACAGTGGAGTGCGACGTGGACCAATTGGAGAAGCCAAAGCGCTAAAGAACCGGCGTCAACAGTGGAAGGGGTGTGGTCAGCAGGTGGTGGGTGTGCCTCGTTGCCCCTCCACTCCTCTTTGCATATCTTCTCCAAGTCATTAAGGTTTCGAGGCTGACGTTTGGCAACTCAAACCTTCAGCTCCCTCCACAGATTTTCTATGGGATTAAGGTCTGGAGACTGGCTAGGCCACTCCAGGACCTTAATGTGCTTCTTCTTGAGCCACTCCTTTGTTGCCTTGGCCGTGTGTTTTGGGTCATTGTCATGCTGGAATACCCATCCACGACCCATTGTCAATGCCCTGGCTGAGGGAAGGAGGTTCTCACCCAAGATTTGACGGTACATGGCCCCGTCCATTGTCCCTTTGATGCGGTGAAGTTGTCCTGTCTCCTTAGCAGAAAAACACCCCCAAAGCATAATATTTCCACCTCCATGTTTGACAGTGGGGATGGTGTTCTTGGGGTCATAGGCAGCATTCCTCCTCCTCCAAACACGGCGAGTTGAGTTGATGCCAAAGAACTCAATTTTGGTCTCATCTGACCACAACACTTTCACCCAGTTCTCCTCTGAATCATTCTGATGTTCATTGTCAAACTTCAGACGGGCATGTATATGTGCTTTCTTGAGCAGGGGGACCTTGCGGGCGCTGCAGGATTTCAGTCCTTCACGGCGTAGTGTGTTACCAATTGTTTTCTTGGTGACTATGGTCCCAGCTGCCTTGAGATCATTGACAAGATCCTCCTGTGTAGTTCTGGGCTGATTCCTCATCGTTCTCATGATCATTGCAACTCCACGTGGTGAGATCTTGCATGGAGCCCCAGGCCGAGGGAGATTGACAGTTATTTTGTGTTTCTTCCATTTGCGAATAATCGCACCAACTGTTGTCACCTTCTCACCAAGCTGCTTGGCGATGGTCGTGTAGCCCATTCCAGCCTTGTGTAGGTCTACAATCTTGTCCCTGACATCCTTGGAGAGCTCATTGGCCATGGTGGAGAGTTTGGAATCTGATTGATTGCTTCTGTGGACAGGTGTCTTTTATACAGGTAACAAGCTGAGATTAGGAGCACTGAGTGTGCTCCTAATCTCAGCTCGTTACCTGTATAAAAGACACCTGGGAGCCAGAAATCTTTCTGATTGAGAGGGGGTCAAATACTTTTTTCCCTCATTAAAATGCAAATCAATTTATAAAAATTTTGACATGCGTTTTTCTGGATTTTGTTGTTGTTATTCTGTCTCTCACTGTTCAAATAAACCTACCATTAAAATTATAGACTGATCATTTCTTTGTCAGTGGGCAAACGTACAAAATAAGCAGGGTATCAAATACTTTTTTCCCCTCACTGTACACTGTTACTACTGAGGGGGTGGGACTCAGAGGTATGGTAATACTTTTACTATCACTACTACTATTAATGTGTAATATGACACAGCAGTAACTCTCTCTTACATGCACTCTACCTCCACTAGGTATTGGTTCTGTATCCCACTTCATGAGTTGCTGTCAGCAGAACCCTGCTCCGGGGTTAGGGGTTCTCTTGGACCCCCCAATATTGCTCTCCTCCCCCTCCGTGTGGCCCGGGGGCTGCCCTCTGAAGGGTCTGGGACTGGCACTCATGCCCCAAAGGAAGGATGGAACCACGGTCAGTAACCCCTCAACGTACAGACAGATTGGTCTGGGATATTGTTGTTGGGGTATATGTTTATGTGTGTGTTTGTGTGTCTGTTCCAGGTTGACTGGGCGGCTAACATCAGGAGTTCCTGGGACTTCAGTGAGGAGGGGGCCCAGTCCTTCAGTAGCCTCCAACTGCTCTTAAACACTAGTAAAACTAAATGCATGCTTTTCAATCGAACGCTGCTGGCACCCGCCCACCCGACTAGAATCACCACTCTCGACGGGTCTGACCTAGAGTATGTGGACAACTACAAATACCTAGGTGTCTGGTTAGACTGTAAACTCAACTTCCAGACTCACATAAAGAATCTCCAATCCAAAGTTAAATCTAGAATCGGCTTCCTATTTCGCAATAAAGCCTCCTTCACTCATGCTGCCAAACATGCCCTCGTAAAACTGACTATCCTACCGATCCTTGACTTCGGCGATGTAATTTACAAAATAGCCTCCAACACTCTACTCAGCAAATTGGATGTAGTCTATCACAGTGCCATCCGTTTTGTCTCCAAAGCCCCATACACTACCCACCACTGTGACCTGTACGCTCTTGTTGGCTGGTCCTCACTACATGTTCGTCGTCAAACCCACTGGCTCCAGGCCATCTATAAATCACTGCTAGGCAAATCCCCGCCTTATCTTAGCTCATTGGTCACCATAGCAGCACCCACCCGTAGTCTGCGCTCCAGCAGGTATATCTCACTGGTCATTCCCAAAGCCAACACCTCCTTTGGCCGCCATTCCTTCCAGTTCTCTGCTGCCAATGACTGGAACGAATTGCAAAAATCTCTGAAGCTGGAGACTCTTATCTCCCTCAATAACTTTAAGCATCAGTTGTCAGAGCACCTTACCGATCACTGCACCTGTACACAGCCCATCTGAAATTAGCCCACCCAACTACCTCATCCCTATATTGTTATTTATTTTGCTCTTTTGCACCCCAGTATCTCTATTTGCACATAATCTCTTGCACATCTAGCATTCCAGTGTTAATACTATTGTAATTATTCTGCACTATAGCCTATTTATTGCCTTACCTCCATAACTTGCTACATTTGCACACACTGTATATATATTTTCTGTTGTATTTCTGACTTTATGTTTTTTACCCCATATGTAACTCTGTGTTGTTTTTATTGCACTACTTTGCTTTATCTTGGCCAGGTCGCAGTTGTAAATGAGAACCTGTTCTCAACTGGCTTACCTGGTTAAATAAAGGTGAAATAAAAAAAATAAAAAAAAAGTCACTTCTAGAGGCCTTTCTAAACGATGGTGAGATAAACACATCTCCCTATTTCTATGTGTATCCTGGAACGAAACAGCCATACAGAATAGATTGTGACTTGTGTGTGTGTATTCCAGGTGTGTACATGTATGAGAAGGAGTCAGGGCAAGCAGATGCCCCCAACACCAGCTGTCTGTCTCCTTACCTGCACTTTGGCCGGCTGAGTGCTCGCTGGTTGCTGTGGGACGCAAAAGGGGCATGCTGCCAACCCCCCAAATTCATACAAAAACTGGCCTGGAGAGACCTGGCCTACTGGCAGCTAACACTGTTCCCAGACCTGCCTTGGGAACCATTGAGACCTCCATACAAGGTAAGGGCAGGGTTAACACTGATCCTCTTCCTGGTTTGTATCCAATGAAAGCAGAACACTCACTCGCTTCCTGGTTTCTGTCCAATCAGGTCCTTCGGTGGAGCAGTGAGCGGGGTCATCTCAAGGCACGGCAGAGGCAGGACAAGTTATCCTCTAGTACAGTGTTTCCTAACTCCAGTCCTGTAGTACCCCCAACAGCACACATTTTTGTTGTAGCCTCGGACAAGCACATTCAAATTGTTGAATCAGGTCTGTTTGGGGCAACAACTAAAATATGTGCTGTTGGGGGTCCTCGACGACTGGAGTTGGGAAACACTGCTCTAGTAGACAGCTGTGGCTGACTGGATGGATGAACAACTATACGAGACACGTAGTTGCTTCTTTCCTCATAGTTTACCTCCATCTATCATGGCAGGAAGGATCCCGCTGGTTCCAGGTGAAACACACACACACACACACCAGAGTATAGAGCTGCAGAGCTTTGTCTGTTTAATTCATTCACATTTTACTGTGTGTGTAGGATACCCTGGTGGATGCTGACGGGGCCATCGATGCCATGATGTGGCAGAATGGAGGCATGTGTGGTCTAGACCACTGGAACTTTGTCATGCATCCTGTTGACGCGACCATGACCTGTGACCCTAACGGAAATTACGTCAGGACGTGGTGCCCTGAGCTGCCTGATGACCTCTTACACAAACCCTGGAAGTGCCCAACTTCCATGCTGCACTATGCCGGTGAGAGACAACAGCACCAGCCTTATCCTAACCTATACCGTTACCATAGTTACCCTTATCTTGCCCGATTTACCCTAACCTCATTGTAATAACCTTACCATAGCCTTAACCTAACCTTACTGTAGTTACCATAACCCTACCATACTATAGCCTTGCCCCTAAGTTAACCCAACTCTCATGTGTTTCTCTGTATAGAATTGTGAGTGTTACACTTCCCTTATTACTCTACACTTTAGCTAAAGCTCAGCCTCTCCCTCTAGGTGTAGTCCTATGCCAGTCTTACCCAGAGCGTGTGGTGACAGATCTAGAGGAAAGGAGAAGCCAGTCTCTGCAGGACGTTGCGTTGATGAGGAGGCGTTTTGGGGAGTACGTGGACCTGGTCCCCCTGCCCCTCCCGCCTGGTCTCGGAGGCCCTGGGTGTACGTCAACGCAATGCTTCTACTGTATCGTGTCTCATGAGTGGTCCTCAGTACCGTTTTTCCTGTTTCATTTCTTTTTTAATGCCTTGAGCCATTTTCTAGTGGTGTATTTTATGTACAAATGTCACACTGTGAATTTTGCTAAATTAAGTGAGTGACATAACTTCTCTCTCTTTCTCTCTGTCAGGGAGGTCTGGTCAACATAGATAGGCTGTTCCTCCTGCCTGTCATCACCCGCATGGAGTTCAACACCAATTAGACGATCCAAACGCGGACGCTGCCTCTAACCCCTACAACACTGTTCTGAAGAGTTATGTGAGCCGCAGGTGGGATGAGACCATCGCCTTCCTGAACCAGACAGACTTCATGGCCAGCGTGATGAACGAGGGAGCGGAGGAGGATAGACTGCCACGCCCCCATGTGGCCCGGGGAAGGGTTAGGAGGTCTCTGCTGCCAAGGCCAGGTTCTCCTCTGTGCCTGGGGAGTGGCTACATCTCACAGATGACCAAGAGGGCAGGGGTTAAAGGTCAGCGAAAGACTACACTGGTAGAACTGTTACAAAACTGGGTACCACATAATGGGATAGAGGTTAAGGGTTAGTCTGTGTAACAAGGACAAACTGCTGTTTACATTAATTGGTTTACATTTCAGTCCTTTACCAAAGCCATTTATAATAAGATCATTCAGGCAGAATCAACCGCAAGCACTGCTCCTAGGTGTCATTGTGTTAAAAAGTGCAATATTTGTACCAATGAACTCATGCAAATATAATAAATATTAATGAAAGATTTAGATTTTCCTCGAAGATATTGTATAAAATATAAGTGCTGTCTTTCCAAACTAGTATCAGACTACAAAGACATCTCAGTGAAAGTACTCAGGGGGGATGAAGTGGACAGGACAGAGTAAACACACACAAGGAAGTGCAAGTCAAGAGTTTTATTTCTATGTCTCATCTCCATAGTGCCAGTACATGATGTGCATACAGAGGCACAACATATAGTAGAAACCAGCCTGCTCCAGATCCAAAGTGCTTTATTGTTAGTCCCTTCCCCTCCAGATGGACTGATCCTGACAGCTGTATTTGATAGAGTGACATTCTGAGGACAATTTTTCCCAGTAGTGTTCAGTCTTGATGCTACATTCATAACCAAGTGGGAAGGTGGTATTTACCACGTACGACTGGGAAAAATCCACTTGAACCCCCCTACAACTCGTAATTACTAGTGGGAAACTCGTCTATCATCCCTGAGCTCCGACTTCTGCTGACCTCTGGAGTCACCCACTAAGGAAATGACCTCAAACAGCATTTTCGGCAATTAAATGTAACAAAACATTAATTTATAAAAAGCAAATCTATTAATATGTTTTTGAACACTCATTTGTTTACAAGCATGATAGCTTGTCTTTTAGTTTGTTTGACACAGCTTGTTGGCCATTAGCCAACCAGCACTTCTCAACGAGTTAAAAGCATGTGAATACATCCAACTGGTATTCATTATTTCACAACTGGTATAATTAACACCTTCCCACTTAATTATGAATGCAGCATAAGTTCCTCATCCCCTGTGCTTGGGGCAGGCTTTGAGTGGAAGATTGAGGATGAATCTTAAGCCTTTTCCTCAATTATTTGTGTCCTCAACTCCTCAAAACATCAGAACAAAACCCTCTAATGTTTTAAGGAGGCGGAGAGAGGACACAAGGACTCAAGGGTAAGACTTGAGATTCATCCAGAGACTGCATCAGGACTCGTACAGTATCACTCCACATCAGCCATATCAGTCATGCTACGTGTGTAAGACATTTGCCCCCAGCATCCCCATTAGGTCACATTCATTACCAGTACACTAAAGGCTCCTAACATTCAGACCACAATAACACTGGTAAATCAATATCGATGCGCTCGGCTGCTCCTCTGGCGTTTCTGGTGGTTTCACGGTGTAGTGTCACATCTGACTCCCGGCACAACTGGTGCACTTTCTCTCTAGTAGCGATTGATAGGCAGGCGAGGGGGTGGGGGTGCTAAGGGTTGCGGCTAAGCGGTGCTAGTCTTCTATGGATCTGATGTATCTCTCATAAGCCTTCTCATCCATCAGAGCATCCAGCTCCTTAGGGTTGGCAATGGTCATCTTCATCAGCCAACCTGTCCCAGCAGGGGTTAGTCAGAGGTTAGCCTAGTCACAGGCCTTGTTTGAATATTATTTCTAAAATAATCGCTGATACATGCGTTTGTGTGCGTGTAGACTACAGTATGCATGTACAGTGAGCTCCAAAAGTATTGGGACGTTGACAATTTTGTTGTTGTTTTGGCTCTGTACAATAACTATGAGGCTCTGACGCTCGTCGGATGTGGCAGGGCTTTTTAAACTATTACAGAATACAAAGGGAAGCACAGCCACGAGCTGCCCAGTGACACAAGCCTACCAGACGAGATAAACCACTTCTATGCTCGCTTCCATGCAAGCAACACTGAAGCATGCATGAGAGCACCAGCTGTTCCGGATGACTATGTGACCACGCTCTCCGTAGCCGATGTGAGTAAGACTTTTAAGCAGGTCAACATTCACAAAGCCGCAGGGCCAGACGGATTACCAGGACGTGTACTCCGAGCATGTGCTGACCAACTGACAAGTGTCTTCACTGACATTTTCAACATGTCCCTGACTGAGTCTGTAATACCAACATGTTTCAAGCAGACCACCATAGTCCCCGTGCCCAAGGACTCTAAGATAACCTGCCTAAATGACTACCGACCCGTAGCACTGACGTCTGTAGCCATGAAGTGCTTTGAAAGGCTGGTCATGGCTCACATCAACACCATTATCCCAGAAACCCTAGACCCACTCCAATTTGCATACCGCCCCAACAGATCCACAGATGATGCAATCTCTATTGCACTCCACACTGCTCTTTCCCACCTGGACAAGAGGAACACCTACGTGAGAATGCTATTAATTGACTACAGCTCAGCGTTCAACACCATAGTGCCCTCAATGCTCATTACTAAGCTAAGGATCCTGGGACTAAACACCTCCCTCTGCAACTGGATCCTGGACTTCCTGACGGGCTGCCCCCAGGTGGTAAGGGTAGGTAACAACATCTGCCACGCTGATCCTCAACACAGGGGCCCCTCAGGGGTGCGTGCTCAGTCCCCTCCTGTACTCTCTGTTCACCCATGACTGCATGGCCAGGCACGACTCCAACACCATCATTAAGTTTGCCGACGACACAACAGTGGTAGGCCTGATCACCGACAACGATGAGACACTATAGAGAGGTGGTCAGAGACCTGGCCGTGTGGTGCCAGGATAACAACCTCTCCCTCAACGTGACCAAGACAAAGGAGATGATTGTGGACTACAGGAAAAAAAAAAAAGAGGACTGAGCACGCCCCCATTCTCATCGAAGGGGCTGTAGTGGAACAGGTTGAGAGCTTCAAGTTCCTTGGTGTCCACATCACCAACAAACTATCATGGTCCAAACACACCAAGACAGTCGTGAAGAAGGCACGACAAAGCCTATTCCCCCTCAGGAGACTGAAAAGATTTGGCATGGGTCCTCAGATCCTCAAAAAGTTCTACAGCTGCACCATCGAGAGCATCCTGACTGGTTGAATCACCGCCTGGTAAGGCAACTGCTCGGCCTCCGACCGCAAGGCACTACAGAGGGTAGTGCGTACGGCCCAGTACATCACTGGGGCCAAGCTTCCTGCCATCCAGGACCTCTATACCAGGCGGTGTCAGAGGAAGGCCCTCAAAATTGTCAAAGACTCCAGCCACCCAGCAAGCGGTACAGGAGCGCCAAGTCTAGGTCCAAAAGGCTTCTCAACAGCTTCTACCCCCAAGCCATAAGACTCCTGAACAGCTAATCATGGCTACCCGGACTACTTGCACTGCCCCCCCACCCCCACCCCATCTTTTTACGCTGCTGCTACTCTGTTCATTATTTATGCATAGTCACTTTAGCTCTACCCACATGTACATATTACCTCAACTAGCCGGTGCCCCCGCACATTGACTCTGCACCGGTACCCACCCTGTATATAGCCTCCCTACTGTAATTTTATTTTACTTCTGATATTTTTTTCTCAAAACTTGGTTGTTGTTGTTTTATTGTACTTTTTTATAAAAAAATTAATGCATTGTTGGTTAAGGGCTGTAAGTACGCATTTCACGGTAATGTCTACACCTGTTGTATTCGGCGCATGTGGCAAATACAATTTGATTTGATTTTAAAGTGCAGACTGTCAGCGTCAATAGAAATGAATGGTAAATAACATAGTGTCATTTTGGAGTCACTCTTATTGTAAATAAGAATAGAATGTTACTAAACACTTCTACATTAATGTGGATGCTACCATGATTAAGGATAATCCTGAATGAATCGTGAATAATGATGAATGAGAAAGCTACAGACGCACAAATATCTTCTATATTTCTGCATCTGTAACAAATGCTGTAATTTCTAAATGGTTCACCCGATATGGATGAAAATACCCTCAAATTAAAGCTGACAGTCTGCACTCTAACCTCAGTCATTGTATCATTTCAAATCCAAAGTGCTGGAGTACAGAGCCAAAACAAATGTGTCACTGTCATAATACTTCTGGAGCTCACTGTATGTCTGCGGGTGTGTGTGTATGTGTGCTCACCGTCTTTGTAGCAGGACTTGTTGACGAGGCCAGGGTTGTCTGCCAGGAGTGTGTTGACCTCTGTGACTTCCCCGGTTAGAGGAGAGTACAGCTCACTGGCTGCCTTCACACTCTCCAACGCTCCAAATTCATCTAAAAAGAGGACAGCGATAGGTCAGGTCATGAACAGGTCTTGAGGAAGGCTACAGTTACTAGTATAACCCAAGAGGACCTGCGTTGTGTTACCGTCCACACAAGTCTGTAGGGTAGTAACTGCTGCTTACCAGTCTGTGCCAGCTGTGTGCCAACTTCTGGTAGTCCACAGTACACCACATCTCCTAGAGCCTCCTGCAGAACACACAGATTTAGATTATGATTTTCCCAATTAAATGAGAAGTGTCAGTCCCAACAACACTAATGATCCATGATGTGTTGGAAGCGCCACAACAAACTAACAGCGGGTTGGTAAGAAGACCACAAGTCCCAATGGGGCTCTTAAAGAGATTCTCCGGTACCTTTGTATACTTTTTCGCCAGTAGTTCTGAAAGTAGCACTCACGAGCCAAATGTGGTCCACGAAAATTGCATACTAGGTCACATACGTGCACCACATCATTGCTCCCTCTCGCTGCTGTGTCCACTGTGCCGTTGGGCCCGCCCTGCAACCTCATTGGATAACGCTGAGCAGGCCTCTTGTTAGTTGTCACTCAAATGTGAGGGGCTGAAGCTCATTGGCTAGAACTCTAATTGCTAGGGGGCTGGCCAATGTGCAGGGGAATGTAGTGAAAATGGCATGGCACAGCTTCAAGAAAACAGTTGCTTTCATGGCTAATTGAGGTAAGACAGTAATTTTGCATGCATGAACTACACATTCAGCCCAAAGCAGGTTTAAATAATAATTTCTTAGTCGCTTAAGTACCAGAGCATGTCTTTAAGAACCAGTGGTAGCATGCCTCTTGAACAACTCACCTGAGCAAATTTGCTGATGCCAACCGTCCCTACCTCTCCCTCTACTCGTATCCATTCGTGTTTGTCTGTGAATTTAAGAGCTGTGGAATTCAGGAGAAAATTGCAATTAGTTCGAGTAGCTACACAGACGTTGACACAAACCTAAAAAACTGTTATCAGTCTACTTCTAATCTACACGCTTAGCTAGCTAACTGCTGTTAGATACGTTATGCAAAACAAGAACGTCCTTGTTATGAACTAGCTAGCGTGTTAGCTAGCCACCTGTTTTGCGAGCTCCACAAGACAAGTAACGTTACCTGATGAGAGTCGGGTGGTAGTGGACAGAGTCCGTAGTACATATGCCCTGGATACCAGCCGAGAGGGAGTTAGCTGTGCCGAACTGTAGAGCAAGGGCAGGGCAGAGGTAAAGTTGGAAGACAAGCAACGTAGCATTACACATGTAGCCATTTTCGTCGCGTCTTTACGACTGCATTGACTGTCACGTTTTTTAGACGTCATCATCACGGATGCCACTTGGGGCGCGTTCAGCAGGGCACAACGTTGTGGAACTTCGAATACAAATATACTTGTGGCATGCCATTGTGTTATGTAATACAAACATGCATTTTTTACATGTACACTACCGGTCAAAAGTTTTAGAACACCTACTCATTCAAGGGTTTTTCTTTAATTTTCTATTTTCTACATTGTAGAATAATAGTGAAGAAATCAAAACTATGAAATAACACATGGAATCATGTAGTAACCAAAAAGTGTTAAACAAATCAAAATATATTTTATATTTGAATTCTTCAAATAGCCACCCTTTGCAAACAAATCAAAATATATTTTATGTTTGAATTATTCAAATAGCCACCCTTTGCTTTGATGACAGCTTTGCACACTCTTGGCATTCTCTCAACCAGCTTCATGAGGTAGTCATCTGGAATGCATTTCAATTAACAGGTGTGCCTTCTTAAAAGTTCATTTATTTCCTTCTTAGTGCGTTTGAGCCAATCAGTTGTGTTGTGACAAGGTAAGGGGGGTATGCAGAAGACAGCCCTATTTGGTAAAAGACCAAGTCCATATTATGGCAAGAACAGCTCAAATAAGCAAAGAGAAATGCTGTCCATCATTATTTTAAGACATGAAGGTCAGTCAATAAGGAACATTTCAAGAACTTTGAAAGTTTCTTCAAGTGCAGTCGCAAAAACCATCAAGCGCTATGATGAAACTGGCTCTCATGAGGACCGCCACAGGACTGGAAGACCCAGAGTTACCTCTGCTGCAGAGGATAAGTTCATTAGAGTTACCAGCCTCAGAAATTGCAACCCAAATAAATGCTTCACAGAGTTCAAGTAACAGACACATCTCAACATCAACTGTTCAGAGGAGACCGTGTGAATCAGGCCTTCATGGTCGAATTGCTTCAAAGAAATCACTACTAAAGGACACCAAAAAGAAGAGACTTGCTTGGGCCAAGAAACACAAGCAATGTACATTAGACGGGTGGAAATGTGTCCTTTGGTCTGGAGTCCAAATTGGAGATATTTGGTTCCAACCGCTGTGTCTTTGTGAGATGCGGTGTGGGTGAACGGATGATCTCTGCATGTGTATTTCCTACCGTAAAGTATGGAGGAGGAGGTGTTATGGTGTGGGGGTGCTTTGCTGGTGACACTGTCTGTGATTTATTTAGAATTCAAGGCACACTTAACCAGCATGGCTACCACAGCATTCTGCAGCAATACGCCATCCCATCTGGTTTGGGCTTAGTGGGACTATCATTTGTTTTTCAACAGGACAATGACCCAACACACCTCCAAGCTGTGTAAGGGCTATTTTACCAAGAAGGAGAGTGATGGAGTGCTGCATCAGATTACCTGGCCTCCACAATCCCCCGACCTCAACCAAATTTAGATGGTTTGGGATGAGTTGGACCGCAGAGTTAAGGAAAAGCAGCCAACAAGTGCTCAGTATATCTGGGAACTCCTTCAAGACTGTTGGTAAAGCATTCCAGGTGAAGCTGGTTGAGAGAATGCCAAGAGTGTGCAAAGCTGTCATCAAGGCAAAGGGTGGCTATTTGAAGAATCTCAAATATAACATATATTTTGATTTGTTTAACACTTTTTTTGGTTACTACATGATTCCATATGTGTTATTTCATAGTTTTGATGTCTTCACTATTATTCTACATTGTAGAAAATAGTAAAAATAAAGAAAAACCCTTGAATGAGTAGGTGTTCTAAAACGTTTGACCGGTAGTGTAGAATACAGATAGGCCTATATCCACAGAGTAACATGTGAATACTTTTTTCGATATGGTCAATGGAAATAGAAAAAACAACCAAGTTGTTGATTTAAAAATAAAAATGTTACATTACGATGTAGTTTACCAATAAAATGGTCTGATGGTGATGTGGATATACTCGGAATACATATCCCAAATGAAATAAATGATCTCACTTCAATAAATTTTAATAGAAAGTTAGCAAAAATAGATAAGATCTTACTACCATGGAAAGGAAAATACCTGTCAATTTGTGGAAAAATCACCCTGATTAACTCTTTAGTATTATCCCAGTTTACCTATTTGCTTATGGTCTTGCCTACGCCTAGCAAACAGTTTTTTAAATTATATGAGAAAAAAATATTCAATTTTATTTGGAACGGCAAGCCAGACAAAATTAAAAGAGCATATTTATATAATGAATATGAATTCGGAGGACAGAAATTATTAAATATTAAAGCATTAGACCTATCACTAAAATCTTCAGTCATCCAAAAGTTATACTTAAATCCGAACTGGTTCTCAAGCAAATTAGTAAGATTGTCTCACCCACTGTTCAAGAAAGGCCTTTTTCCCTTTATTCAGATTACAACCTCTCACTTTCAGTTATTTGAAAAGGAAATAATCTCCCAAATGTCACTATTTCTAAAACAAGCCATAGAAAGTTGGTTGCAATTTCAATTTAATCCTCCAGAAACGACAGAACAAATAATGCAACAAATATTGTGGTTAAATTCAAATATACTAATTGACAAAAAACCTTTATTTTTTGACAGAATGTTTAAAAAAGGTATAATCTTCGTAAATGATATCATCGGTAGGACTGGTGGAGTTATGTCGCACATGCAGCTAACAAAAACATATGGAAATGTCTGCTCTACCCAAAATTACAACCAAATAATTGCAGCCTTACCGCAAAAGTGGAAGAGGAAAGTTGAAGGGGGAGAAAGTAAGGAACTTGTCTGTGTCTGTCGGCCTTGCATTAAAGAACATAATTGGTTAAGGAAAACTGTGATAAATAAAAAAGTATATCAGTTTCACTTAAGGACCAAAGGATTGACAGCAGTCCCATATAGATTGCAAAATAGTTGGGAAGAGATCTTTGACGCACGATCCCATGGCATAGTGTTTATGAACTGACACGCAAAACGACACCGGATTCAAAAATTAGAATCTTTCAATTTAAATTATTATATAAAATTCTTGCTACCAATAGAATGTTATTTATATGGGGATACAATCTTCCCAGCTCTGCAGATTTTGCTGTGAAGAGATAGAATCATTAGATCATTTGTTTTGGTTCTGTCCATTTGTAGCTTGTTTTTGGACACAGGTCCAGGAATGGCTAAAGGATTGCAATATTTACCTGGAACTAACCTTGCAGATAGCATTACTGGGTGATCTGAAAAGTCATAGTCAATCAATCAATAATATAATAATACTTTTAGCAAAAATGTTTATTTTTAATTCACAATCTGTAGAAGCAATGAGAATAGAAAGGTTCAGAACTTTTGTAAAACATCACAGTATGGTTGAAATATATATGGCAAATAGAAATCCTATATGGATGGTGTTAAGAGATAGATGGGAGGTATTGAATAGAGTTGAAGGATGGGACTAATAACAAATAACAACAAATAATAACAAAGATAGTTAATAATGTAAGCATACTGTGTCCATAATAAGTATATAGGTTGTATGTTGGGAGCTTTTGGGAATGAGCACAGTTAGAAAGATATGGCATTTAGAAGCAAACCGGATGGACATCATGAAAATGATCGGAGAGGTTGAGAGTAGAAGAAGTTCAGGAGCAAAAAAAAAAAAATATATATATATATATATAGATATAGAATTATTGTAAAATTAACTCTGTCCATAAGGTGTAGATAGTAAGTATAGACCGGAAGTAGAGGCCTGGGCGTTGTTGTTCACTCATTTACTCCAAGTAGGGAAAGGATGGTGGGGTTGAAAAGTAATAAAGGGGAATATATATATAAAAAATAAAAATAAACATGGGGGATTGGAAGTGATGCAGACAATTACATTGATAGAAGATACAATCTATCTGCAATATTAAGCTGATCCATCCCCCGAGAAAAAAAAAAAAAAAAATTTTTTTTTTGTTGATTTAGAGGAGAGAGGCTTCAGGGGCTACCATTAGAGGGCAGAGAGAGAGAGAGAGAGAGAGAGAGAGAGAGGGGGAGTATACTGGAGAAAGAAAGAAAATGGGAGAGAAAGAGACTGTAAGTGAGTATTAAAGAGGCTTTGCTGGTCCAATCCCTCAGTAACTGTCACAAGCAGTAGTCATCTGCAGATTATTTTCCTGAAAGCGTCCCTAGCAACCCAGTCACCCTCCCCTCAGTCAATGGTTTCAGTACAGCACAGAGTTACATTTAGGTAACCTGCCTACACAAAGCAGTCTGAGACTGATAACACACACCCCTCACCATGGAGATACTGGGAGGGGAAAGTGTGTTTTACAGGATCATCTCTCCACCCCCAACCCTTCCCTCCGCCCCTTCTCTATCACTCAACTCTCACTCCCTCTCTCACCTCTCCCTCCAGCCAGTTGCCCCCTCCTGCTTTAATTCCTCCAATCCTCTTTGTAGGACTGACGTCTGCTACTGTCACAAACAGAGCTAAGCCAGGAGAGGAGAGAGGAGGGAAAATAGGGTGGTAGTCTCAGGAACAAACTGCTCTCTATCTCTCACATTTCCACTAGCTCAGCTCCCAAAGCTCTCCAGGCCTCAGGGGGGCTGCTCTACACTCCCAGCTCCCTCTCCCTTTTGGGACTCACCACCCTGCCTGAGACCGGGAGACATCCAGGGGACACTCACTCAGCTTCACCCAGGACCTAGGACTTCAGCTCACTGCAACTGTATCCTCCTCAGAGGACTCCTGAGCCTGCAGCGTGACCCACCCTCCCTACTTCTGTCTAACGAAGAGAGAGGTAGTTCTCCATCTTTCTGTACTTCTATCTCAGGAACACCGGAGCTCCCACCCTTAGGCCTTATCTCCCATAGACTGTATCTGCAGAGAGACAGGAGAACACCCCAAAGACAGAGACCGGAGGATTTAGAGGAGGGCTATTTAATTGACACACAGTTGTGAGACAGCGTGTCTGTGTGTATTTCTGATAACGAGTGTGGCAGTGAATGGACACAGACCACTCGTGTCAGCAGTGTGTTAGAGAAATTACACACTCTGGGGAAGTCTGTTCTAGTTGGGTGTGCAGGTGTCCGTGATATGCCAGGTGTTAGTGAGTGAGGCATTGTAATTGTAAGGCATTGAATGTGCATGTGAGACTTGATAGAGGCCTCAAGTGTGTCAGAGGCATCGGTTGTGTGTGTGTGAGAGAGGTCCGTCAGGTCTGTATGCGTGTTTGTGAAAGGGGTCAGTCAGGTCTGTGTGTGTGTGTGTGAAAGGGGTCAGTCAGGTCTGTGTGTGTGTGTGTGAAAGGGGTCAGTCAGGTCTGTGTGTGAGACGACGGCCGTGGAGGCCTTAGCCCTGGATTTCTCAGAGATGGAGGGTCAAGGCTACGACCGGTTTGGTGAAGGTGAACTTGAGCGAGACACCTACCAGATCGACTACCGCCGTATAGTTGGTGACACTGAGCCCGCCAGGCCGCACCTCTCGCCCCGCGAAGGGGAACACACACACCCCAACTCCAACCCCCGTGGAGCCTACACACACACCAACCCTCACGGCCATGGGCACGAGACGGCTGCGCAGAGATACAGTGCCACACGCATCCAAGCTGGATACGAACCTGAGAGGTGAGCCAGACACACACACACACAGGTGACAAACAAAACTAGTCAGCCTATACCATTTGTCATCATCTAAACTCCAATTGCTCTAACAATCAGTCAACAACTAGGCCCTAGCTCAATCCCAGGTCCCAGACCCCGCTGGCCTAGTGAATTACTGGCTTTCATCTACATGAACAAACTACCAAACATCCATCTGCCAGTCAAGGTGTTTTCATTGACGTTGTCAGTGAGCTTTATAAATCCCAGTTAGCTGCTACCGGGAGACAGTGATGTAACTAAAGCCTCTTACCTGCCGCTTGACCGTCACACAGACTGAAATACTTTCCATTGACAGGGTTATAGAGTCTGTAGGTTCATCAACATTTCCACACTACAGAGCCAAGGTATTTATCTAATGGAAAGGTAAAAAACCACACTGAAGGTAAAATCATTTACATCATTAGGTGCTGTAGAAAGACAACTACGTACAGTATATTCCCTTATATCACGTCAAAACAACAAACTGTAGCTTACAGCAATACGTTCTCTCTGGATAACATGGTCTTAGGAGCATGTATTCTACCCAGGAGGTCTTAGAATTTTCACTGACAGCCTTGCAGGTGAAACATGGAGATACAGTATTATGCATAATTAAATCTGTCTATATATTTCAAGCTGCAATCTGTAACTTTTGGGTGACCCGACCAAATTCACATAGAAATGTTAGTTATAAATCTGTCATTAGCTTTGAAAGCAAGTCTAATTAGTGGTATATTTGTTCTATGTGTGCTATTTCTATGCTTCCCGTTAAGTTTCTATTTTGCATCTTTTACTTTCAGTTTAGTACACCATCTTCAAACAGCTGAAAATACAATATTTTTGGTTATGGAAAATATATTTCACAGCGGTTTATATAGTACAATGACTCTTGACACTTGCTTGTTTTTTTCACATAAACTGAAATTAGGCAAACTTAGAATTTTAGAAAACAGGAAATGGCGGAGCGATTTCTGCATAGTGCACCTTAATCTGCACGGTTAAAACTACAAATCCTGCAATAGAGTCTAGAAGCGCTTCGTCCCTATATATGGTCAGCTGGGTTCTGTCTACAGTTGAAGTCAGAAATAGTTTACATACACCTTAGCCAAATACATTTAAACTCAGTTTTTCACAATTTCTGACATTTAATCCTAGTAAAAATTCCCTGTCTTAGGTCAGTTAGGATCACCACTTTATTTTAAGAATGTGAAATGTCAGAATAATAGTAGAGAGAATTATTTATTTCAGCTTTTATTTCTTTCATCACATTCCCAGTGGGTCAGAAGTTTACATACACTCAATTAGTATTTGGTAGCTTTGCATTTAAATTGTTTAACTTGGGTCAAACATTTCAGTTAGCCTTCCACAAGCTTCCCACAATAAGTTGGGTGAATTTTGGCCCATTCCTCCTGACAGAGCTGGTGTAACTGAGTCAGGTTTGTAGGCCTCCTTGCTCGCACACGCTTTTTCAGTTCTGCCCACACATTTTCTATAGGATTGAGGTCAGGCTTTGTGATGGCCACTCCAATACCTTGACTTTATTGTCCTTAAGCTGTTTTGCCACAACTTTGGAAGTATGCTTGGGGTCATTGTCCATTTGGAAGACCCATTGCGACCAAGCTTTAACTTCCTGACTGATGTTTTGTGATGTTGCTTCAATATATCCACATAATTTTCCTTCCTCATGATGCCATCTATTTTGTGAAGTGCACCAGTCCCTCCTGCAGCAAAGCACCCCCACAGCATGATGCTGCCAACCCTTGTGCTTCACGGTTGGGATGGTGTTCTTCGGCTTGCAAGCGACCCCCCTTTTCCTCCAAACTTAACGATGGTCATTATGGCCAAATAGTTCTATTTTTGTTTCATCAGACCAGAGGACATTTCTCCAAAAAGTACGATATTTGTCCTCATGTGCAGTTGCAAACCGTAGTCTGGCTTTTTTATGGCGGTTTTGGAGCAGTGGCTTCTTTCTTGCTGAGCGGCCTTTCAGGTTATGTCGATATAGGACATGTTTTACTGTGGATATAGATACTTTTGTACCTGTTTCCTCCAGCATCTTCACAAGTTCCTTTGCTGTTGTTCTGGGATTGATTTGCACTTTTCGCACTAAAGTACATTCATCTCTAGGAGACAGAATGCGTCTCCTTCCTGAGTGGTATGACAGCTGCGTGGTCCCATGGTGTTTATACTTGCATACTATTGTTTGTACAGATGAACATGGTACCTTCAGGCATTTGGAAATTGCTCCCAAGGATGAACCAGACTTGTGGAGGTCTACAATTATTTTTCTGAGGTCTTGGCTGATTTCTTTAGATTTTCCCAAGATGTCAAGGAAAGAGGCACTGAGTTTGAAGGTAGGCCTTGAAATACATCCGCAGATACACCTCCAATTGACTCAAATGATGTAAATTATCCTATCAGAAGCTTCTAAAGCCAGGACATAATTTTCTGGAATTTTCCAAGCTGTTTAAAGGCACAGTCAACTTCTGACCCACTGGAATTGTGATACAGTGAATTATAAGTGAAATAATGTCTGTAAACAATTGTTGGAAAAATTACTTGTGTCATGCACAAAGTAGATGTCCTAACCGACTTGCCAAAACTATAGTTTGTTAACAAGAAATTTGTGGAGTGGTTGAAAAACGAGTTTTAATGACTCCAACCTAAGTGAATGTAAACTTCCAACTTCAACTGTATGTATGTATGTATGTATGTATGCATGTATGTATTTATACTGTATATATATATGTGTGTGTGTGTGTGTGTGTGTGTGTGTGTTCCAGCATGGCTGACTACCTGATCAGTGGAGGGACGGGGTACGTGCCTGAAGATGGACTGACGGCTCAGCAGCTCTTCTCTATCGGGGATGGACTCACATACAAGTAAGATTTTTTTTTATACATTCTAGTTAGAGAGCAGCATTTCCAATGATCTTGATTGAAATTCCAATAATTTTGCAATTTAAAGTTTATGACAGAGAGAGTCACTCAGCCTGGTCTCATAGAAGTAACATAGTAAACATACAGTACATCCGCGACACTCAAATTAGTATGATATGATATGTTACACCTTCTGCCTGCAGCCACACCAGCAATAGGTACATGACACTATCTATGGCAGCGCTGTCTACGGCCGTGGTCCTGAAACCGCGATCAGTCTTGGTGGTGAGCGCTGCTCGCGGCGCTGCCCATGGTGCTGAATTGTTTATGCGCCCATTAGAGGAGTTTTCCAATCGGGATTTGTTCACAGTTCCCGATAACTCAGAAAGCTCAGAAATGCAGGAATAAGACCGTGCCCCCAGGTTGACTGTTGTGGTTGAGATACTGGAATTATTACCATCGAGTTTGGCCAACTTCAGAGCCAGGCGCCATGTTGTTGCCCTGAGCATTCCATTCAACCGATGATGGTCAGTATTAGCTAGTAGGCCTAGTTCTGATACTAGCAGACAGGTGCTCCTCCACCTAAATATGAAACATCTCAAAGATGGCTGAATATGAGGGGCTATGGCTGGTGTATTATCTTTATGACTACACTAATGTATCATAGATATAACAAATCCTCTCTCAGCAGAGACCCACTGTGACCTTTCAGTCAGTAAGATCTTATAAGTGTTAGTGTGATACTGACAGAGTAAAAACACTCACTGACTGCTGTGATGATATGGTGAAACCAGACCAGTAGAATAATCATCATTATGCATCCTTACATAAGAGGAATTTGTTTATTTTTAAATTAGAATGAGTATATTAGGCTTGTGTTATCAGTCCTAATGGAGGTTTACACAGAGAGTACATCATATCCTCACATCCAGTACAGCGGGAGGATTAGAAAGAGGCTTTATTTCCAGTCTGTGTGAGGTTGTGTGATATGCATAGTGGTTGTGGGTGTAGGGATGTGACTCTGTGCTGGCCAGGGGTCAGGGGACTGGTGCTGGGAGGCAAGCGGTGGGAAGTGTTCACACATCAGTTCCCTCACTGTTTGGCAGAATGATGTGTATCCGAGAATCGACCCTTTCAAGACAACATGATACAGTGGGGAAAAAAGTATTTAGTCAGAAACCAATTGTGCAAGTTCTCCCACTTAAAAAGATGAGAGAGGCCTGTAATTTTCATCATAGGTACACGTCAACTATGACAGACAAATTGAGAAAAAAAATCCCAGAAAATCACATTGTAGGATTTTTAATGAATTTATTTGCAAATTATGGTGGAAAATAAGTATTTGGTCACCTACAAACAAGCAAGATTTCTGGCTCTCACAGACCTGTAACTTCTTCTTTAAGAGGCTCCTCTGTCCTCCACTCGTTACCTGTATTAATGGCACTTGTTTGAACTTGTTATCAGTATAAAAGACACCTGTCCACAACCTCAAACAGTCACACTCCAAACTCCACTATGGCCAAGACCAAAGAGCTGTCAAAGGACACCAGAAACACAATTGTAGACCTGCACCAGGCTGGGAAGACTGAATCTGCAATAGGTAAGCAGCTTGGTTTGAAGAAATCAACTGTGGGAGCAATTATTAGGAAATGGAAGACATACAAGACCACTGATAATCTCCCTCGATCTGGGGCTCCACGCAAGATCTCACCCCCGTGGGGGTCAAATTGATCACAAGAACGGTGAGCAAAAATCCCAGAACCACACGGGGGGGACCTAGTGAATGACCTGCAGAGAGCTGGGACCAAAGTAACAAAGCCTACCATCAGTAACACACTACGCTGCCAGGGACTCAAATCCTGCAGTGCAAGACGTGTCCCCTGCTTAAGCCAGTACATGTCCAGGCCCGTCTGAAGTTTGCTAGAGTGCATTTGGATGATCCAGAAGAGGATTGGGAGAATGTCATATGGTCAGATGAAACCAAAATATAACTTTTTGGTAAAAACTCAATTCGTCGTGTTTGGAGGACAAAGAATGCTGAGTTGCATCCAAAGAACACCATACCTACTGTGAAGCATGGGGGGTGGAAACATCATGCTTTGGGGCTGTTTTTTTGCAAAGGGACCAGGACGACTGATCCGTGTAAAGGAAAGAATGAATGGGGCCATGTATCGTGAGATTTTGAGTGAAAACCTCCTTCCATCAGCAAGGGCATTGAAGATGAAACGTGGCTGGGTCTTTCAGCATGACAATGATCCCAAACACACCGCCCGGGCAACGAAGGAGTGGCTTCGTAAGAAGCATTTCAAGGTCTTGGAGTGACCTAGCCAGTCTCCAGATCTCAACCCCATAGAAAATCTTTGGAGGGAGTTGAAAGTCCGTGTTGCCCAGCGACAGCCCCAAAACATCACTGCTCTAGAGGAGATCTGCATGGAGGAATGGGCCAAAATACCAGCAACAGTGTGTGAAAACCTTGTGAAGACTTACAGAAAACGTTTGACCTGTGTCATTGCCAACAAAGGGTATACAACAAAGTATTGACAAAACTTTTGTTATTGACCAAATACTTATTTTCCACCATAATTTGCAAATAAATTCATTAAAAATCCTATGTGATTTTCAGGATTTTTTTTCTCATTTTGTCTTTCATAGTTGACGTGTACCTATGATGAAAATTACAGGCCTCTCTCATCTTTTTAAGTGGGAGAATTTGCACAATTGGTGGCTGACTAAATACTTTTTTGCCCCACTGTATGTCAGTAATAGTGGACCTCACAATGTTCTCTCTCTGTTCTATTTTTATTTTTGTCTCTCTCTCGCTCTCTTCTCCTCTCTCCTTCCCCTCTCTCTACAGTGATTTCCTGATTCTGCCTGGTTTCATAGACTTTATTTCAGATGAAGTGGTGAGTATCCAGTGTGTTTGGTTAACATTTTCATTGCTAATAAACAACAGAAGTTACAGTATCATAGCCATGCTACTGCTTTAGTCAACTCCATTGCTGTTGTCTGGCATATTATGTCATACCCATCCCAGTATAGCCCTGTGTGTGTGTGCAGCTACTCCTCTTCTGTGGTCCTCTCTGTCTCCATCGCGTTTTATGTTTATCTCAGTTGAATAACGTGTGTACACACACACACACACACACACACACACACACACACACACACACACACACACACACACACACACACACACACACACACACACACACACACACACACACACACACACACTCAGCTGGTAACACAGCCAGCCAGACCACTTCACTCCACAACAACACTGATGAGAATAGCAACACCAGTCCCTCATGGCTGAGAGTCAGAGTCATGCCCTGTGTAATTGCTTTAGTAGGCTACAGGTGCTGGTGTTTTTAGCTTGTTTGTTCTCTGCTGGCAGAAGGGTATGTCTCCTGTGGTACATGACTGTACATACAGGACTGAGCAGGGACAGCTGACGTCCATGGTGCCACCTAATGGCAATGAGGAGGTATTGCATGTTCTGATTGGTCTTGCCTTACAGTCACAGATATTTGTTTGACAGGGTGCCATTATTTATGTAATTATGTTTTTCTTCTCGAATCACTGTGATGTGATAATTGTCTATTTCCTCCTCTACTTCCTGTTTCTAGGACCTGACCTCAGCTCTGACCAGGAAGATCACCCTGAAGACTCCTATCATCTCATCTCCCATGGATACAGTCACTGAGTCCTCCATGGCCATTGCTATGGCTGTGAGTATAGAGCCACTCCTCACCTACTCAGCCAGCCAACACCAATAAGACAATACCACAAATCTGTCACCAAACTTAATTTACTAGTGGTATTTTTGGTTGTGGTAATGAGTTTTTTTGTATTGCCATAAATACAAAGAAAATATATGTATTGTAATACATGGACTCAGGTTGATGCATATTGAAGTCTGATTGGACAAATGTCTTGTTCGGCTAACCCTGATTGGTCAGTGCTCTGTGTGTTATAGCTCATGGGCGGGATCGGGATCATGCACCATAACTGTACTCCAGAGTTCCAGGCCAACGAGGTCCGCTTGGTTAAGGTAAGATGGTGGCTAGCGGTTGGACGACATGATGATATGCAGTATATTGATATACCGTTACATCAACAGTATATAGTCTCATGTCAAATGATGTTGTGACAATGTAACAGTACATGAATACACTTCAACTTGCTGGTTTAATAAAGACAAAAGTACATTTGCTGAATGATGTTTCTTGTTTATTTATTTGTGGTCAGAAATTTGAGCAGGGTTTCATCACAGACCCAGTGGTGATGAGTCCTCACCACACGGTGGGAGACGTGTTCGAAGCCAAGGTCCGCCACGGCTTCTCTGGCATCCCCGTCACCGAGACAGGCAAGATGGGCAGCAAGCTGGTGGGCATCGTCACCTCCCGAGACATCGACTTCCTTTCAGAGAAAGACCATGACAGACCCCTGGAAGAGGTGTGTGTGTATGTGGGGTGTGTGTGGATGACATGTTTGTTTGTACACGTCCAATATATTTACAATATATTGTCAACACATATATTGTAAACTGGATGAGTCTATTTCTTGTAGTATTGAATACTATTCCTGTGAGGTTTACTTGAATGGCTGATTCTTGCAGGCTATGACAAAGAGGGACGATTTAGTGGTAGCACCAGCTGGCGTCACACTGAAAGAGGCCAACGACATCCTGCAGCGCAGCAAGAAAGGTACCATATGGTAGTGACACAACATTTCCTGTAGAGACACTTTAGTCAGAGAGGACATTACAAAAGATCAATCTTTGTTTGGAACTTCTGTCTCTCTCAGGTAAACTGCCCATAGTGAATGACAGTGATGAGCTAGTGGCCATCATCGCCAGGACAGACCTGAAGAAGAACCGAGACTACCCACTGGCCTCTAAAGACTCCAGGAAACAGCTGCTGTGTGGAGCGGCCATCGGAACCAGAGAGGAGGACAAATACAGACTGGACCTGCTGATGCAGGCTGGGGTTGACGTGGTGGTGCTGGTGGGTCTGGGGAAGGGGTTGGGTTGTTATATTGTATTTTTGGTTACTTGTCCTATCTTTGGGTTCCGCTCCTCTCTAAACCCTGTCTGTTTACTGCTGTAGGACTCGTCCCAAGGGAACTCTGTCTATCAGATCAATATGATCAACTACATCAAACAGAAATATCCTGAACTACAGGTGGTGGGAGGAAACGGTGAGTCTCCTCTACCTTCTCTAGCAATGCCTCTTTCCCGTTAATCTCTCTTACATTTTCACTTTCTTTTTCTTTGTCTTTCTTTCTTTTTCTTTGTCTTTCTTTCTTTCTTTCCCATTCTCGATTTACAATCTCTCTCACTCTCTCTCTGTAGTGGTGACTGCAGCCCAGGCTAAGAATCTGATCGATGCGGGTGTGGACGCTCTGAGGGTGGGGATGGGCTGCGGCTCCATCTGCATCACCCAGGAAGGTAATGACAGACAGGGGAGGAACAGCAAATGAGGAGAGGGGAGGAGAGGATGAGGACGGAGGAGAGTGTAGAGTTTGCTTAATGTTTAGTTAAAAACAACTATTTGTTGGCAAATTGCTGACACGTTGCTGACATGTTGCTTTGTGTTATGTTTGTGTTGTGTGCCAGTGATGGCGTGTGGGCGTCCCCAGGGCACATCAGTGTACAAGGTGGCAGAGTACGCCAGGCGCTTCGGTGTGCCCGTCATCGCAGACGGAGGCATCCAGACCGTTGGACACGTGGTAAAAGCTCTCGCTCTTGGGGCATCCACAGGTGTGTATTTGTGTGTTGAACCCACCAAGCATTATTATTAGCCTTTTCCCACAAACAGGAAAATCTACACCATACTATTGATGGTCTGACTTTTACCTCCTTTCACCTCTGACCTCTGTGCCCTCAGTGATGATGGGGTCATTGCTCGCGGCAACCACGGAGGCCCCGGGGGAGTATTTCTTCTCAGACGGCGTGCGGCTGAAGAAGTACCGGGGGATGGGCTCCCTGGACGCCATGGAGAAGAACAGCAGCAGCCAGAAACGCTACTTCAGGTAGAGAGAGAGAGACGGTGTGTCTTGTGTATTTGCAGTAATAGGGCTAAGGACAGAGGTGTGAGGGGGAGAGGGTGTGTGTGTGTGTGTTGTCTATTTGCAGTGATAGGGATATTATGATTGTGTGGTTATCTTGACAGTGAGGGGGACAAGGTGAAGGTGGCTCAGGGTGTGTCAGGGTCGGTTCAGGATAAAGGCTCCATCCATAAATTTGCCCCCTACCTCATCGCTGGCATACAACATGGCTGCCAAGACATCGGAGCCAAGAGCCTCTGCATACTGCGGTAAGTCTATGAATAGATGTTAGACTGTGATATTGTATTCGACTTTGATATGATCTGTGTGTCTTTGTTCCATTGTTGTGATATATTGTTGTACTGTTGTATGTTATTTCAGGTCCATGATGTACTCCGGGGAGCTAAAGTTTGAGAAGAGGACCATGTCAGCTCAGGTTGAGGGGGGAGTACACGGGCTCCATTCGTAAGTCTGCCCCTGCCTGGCTCTGGCATCGTTTACACATCCTGTCCTCTGGTATTTGTTGTAGATCCTGTGCTCCTCTCCTCTGTGATCGACTAACCTGTCCTGTTGTGTCCCATGTTCTGTGCCTGTGGCTGAAGTGTCCTTTATCTCTGGACTGGGTGGTAGTGTGTGAGTGAGTGTGTGTTTGTTCTCACCAGTGGCGTTCGTATCTCCTTTACTATAGGTTGTTTAGGAGTTGCTACTTTAATCCGGGATTGGCAGGCATACCATACAAGGTCCATTGTGGGGGCAGGCTTTCGTTCCAGCCAAAGCAGTAACAGCAGATGCAAGTAATTAAGGTTTGACTTAAGACTATGATTGGTTGATTTATTGTTTTGGATGTGTTACTGCTTTAGCTGGGGCAGAATCCTGCACCCACTCTGGCCATTTGTGGATAGAATTGCCTACCCCTGAGTAAAATAGTAGCACTGAAGCAAGTTAAACGTCACAATGTCTGTCTTCTCTCTCTTTCTCTGACTCATGCTCTCATCATAGATATTCTTTTGTGCCATGTAAGTACATTCTCCCTGTGCTCACAACTCCAACTCTTTTCCTACTGCAATTTCCTCTGTTTGTTACCTTTTGGTTTTCAGGAAGACCCAGAAGTCTAGGCCACTTTTTAAAGCCCTACCAATTTCTTAAAACCCTCAATCTAGTATATGTAGTGTAAAATGAGTTTCAATTAAGCTTGACTTATATTCCTGACTGTTGTCTCTGTGTGTTGTCTTCCTGTAGTTATGAGAAGCGGCTATACTGAGGGAGGAGGGAGAGTGAGCTCACGAGCAGCACCCAGTGTACCCACACCAGCAGCCACCAGGCACAACGGATACATGTGACCTACCTACAACCACTACTCAACCTCCACCCAAGTTATCACATCTGTCCTAACTACAACTACTACTCAATTCAACCATTACATAACCTTTTGGCTATACAAGGGAAGACCGCTGAGTCCTCTCCACTCGTCTCCCCCACCTACTCTTTCTCTGTGTTGTGTAAGATGCTTTTGAGAGACCTAAGAGTCACCTCTGACCTATGACTTGATTGATGTTATGACATAAACCACAGGGACTAGGGACTAAGATTCAATGGTCAGATGTACTGGGTCACGGCACAGAGCCATCGGGCTGTATAAGGTACGTAGCTCATGTAGAACTGTGACTACTGTGTACTGGGAGAGACTGTTTGAACATAATAATCATTTTGTTTTTTTATGTACCCTGGAACTCTTTATACCAGTTCTGGTTGATCATGGTCCTAGGTCTCAGATGTGTTTGGAGCACAGGAGGTTGCTGGCACCTTAATTGGGGAGGACGGGCTGGTGGTAATGGCTGGAGCTGAATGAGTGGAATGGTATCAAATACATCAAACACATCCATGTGTTTTATGCCATTCCATTCGCTCTGTTCCAGCCATTATTATGAGCAGTCCTCCCCTCAGCAGCCTCCACTGGTTTGGAGGTACAGTAGTGTTTTTGACTGTGTGCAATAGCCTAGAGGTCTGTCAGTGTGGCTCTACTGTAGAGCGGACCAAAGCTAGGATAAGCTATAAGGTAAGCGTTAGCTTTAAATCAGGGATAACCACAGCGCCTTAAGACTGCACATGGAGGCTATACCAGTGTTGTAGTACTAGAGTCCAGGGGCCTCATTTATCAAATCTGTGGGTAAACCATGTGTGGGATCATTTCCACGCAAAGTGTGAGATTTAGCAATATGAGCGTTTGCTTGAGAGTATGCATACATTTATGCACAGCCATGACCATGCATAGGCACAGTGCAAAGTGGCGGAATAAGGGAACTGCTTGTCAAGCATAGAATGGGGAAAATATACTGTATGTTGAAAATGTGTGAAATTGTGAGAGAAATAATTAAATCATTTTTCGATTTAATTGTATTTCCATTGTGAATTCATGCAACAAATATTGACAGGCTATATATAATTTGACCATATCAGTACATTTGTTATGATAATAATCCATATAAAGTACGCTACAGTAATTTGTTAAATTAGAGGCGCGGGTGAAATACTATAAAAGTCAGAGATTATGGGAAATCGAACGAGAGATAGCTGAGCTTGCTCTTTTGGCACAAGCTGCGTTTCGTAGAGAGTGCGTTTTTAGAGACAGTTGGGACTTTTTTGCAGAAAGTACAGATTGGCTCATCAGATATCGTTTCCCAAAACCAATCTTATTGGATTTTCATTTAAGACCTACTTTAGAAAAGCAAACACATGCCATTCCGGTGCACATGCAAGTGCTATCCACCCTCGTGTTTTTGGCAACGGGAACTTTTCAGTGGGAGCTTGCCGATTGGAATCTCACAGCCCTCAATGAGCCTATGTTTTGGATGCAATCATCAGCTAAACGACCAGTCCATACACCATCACACATCAGGTTGAAGTCAATAGGGGTTTCTTTGCCATCAGCGTTCCCAAATATGAACGGAGCAACAGATGGCACCCACATCCCCATAAAAGCACCATCCCAAAACGAGTTCAACTATGCAGCCTCAGCCAGCATGTGAACAGAAAAGGCTTCCACTCATCTGCAGGTGATAGGTTAAGTGATGCGCAAAATAAGTTGCTGAATGTGGTGGCAAGGTGGCCATGTGGAAAGCACGACTCATTCATTCTGCAGAACAGCAATGGCCTATACGCCTACAGGAGGGAGCTGTTGAGGATGGATGGCATATTGGTGAGTAGCTACTCATTTTAAGTATATTTGCCATTGCTAAAGCAACTTCAACTGTACTAATGGTACTCTTTGTAGCTATGTTTACATTTTTACAGGTAAAACCACAGCTGAGCGAGTCAAGTAAAACATTTTGATTGTACTCAATCTCTGACACAAGGCAACTCTATTTCAGTCTCGGAAAAATATTTTATTTTCGTAGCTTTTTTTGTTTGCCCGTTGTAGGCTATATTTCATGGTACAGAGTTGTATATTCCCCACAGGCATAAAAGGGATTATTTGGACCATATGTGACCCACCACCTTGATTCGGTTTTAGTAGAAACATTTGATTATTTATTTTTTTACATTGGATTAAAGTAGAGACTCAGAGCTACAAAATGGTATATCAGCCATACACTGCAGTTGAGGAACAATGGGAAAGTAATTCTGCTTTGAAAGTTGATAAACTTGTAACCCCACTTTTGAGAAAATTACCCTTGAATGTTTTGGTACATGATACACCTACTGGAGAGCTCTTTGTCTACACCTGTTCCGCATCGTTCTCACCCTCTTAAGCCTTAGCCCCACCCACATCTTTACAATAAGGAAAACCTAAAGGTAAAAATACACTTTATCTAGTCTTTGGCCTATATCCTAATCTGACTTTGAAAGTGTCCAGATACAAATATTTTATAATTATTAGATGATGCTTACCCAGACACTTGTCTACATTGATGGTTCATGTGAAAGAAATGCTATAACCACCCCCCAACCACATCTAGCTAAGTGGATGGGTCACTATTGTCTAGACATGTACACATGTTCATGAAATACAATATATGGCCATAATCAACCCCAGACACACCTGGCTAACTTGATGGGTCATGTAATCATTCTCTTGCGAAGTGGAGTATTTTGTTTAGACATGTAGCTACCTAGCTAAACAATTAACCATAATCCCAACCCATAGCTACAGTACAAACAGATTGTCATAGCTTGCCACTATGCATGAAATGCTAGAGTATGAATCTGCAGGTAGCTAAAGCTAACCAACTAGGTTCAATGCTAGCTAGCTAGCTAACATTAGGCTATAACTAGCAATGCAAATGGATTTCTGAGATCCTAATAATATTACTACACAGATCATACACGTAATTCAGCTAGCTAACAGTACGCTTTAACTTGCAATGAAAACGACTTTCTGACTAATTAGAAACGTATAATATCTGAAAATGTAGCTAGAGTCTTACCCGTATACATGGATGAACACTTTACGGCAGCGTGTCTTTTCCGTTTGGTTTGTAGCTAGCTACAGCTCGTTTGGCCCGTTGTTGTGTCAAGTCACTGCGGTTCACATTGACCTTGTGCAGAAAAGTAGTCCATCATAACCTTTTCCCACTGATCTTTGTCGATAGCGCCTGCTAAATTCTGGGCAGCAATGTTGTTGAGAGCAGTAGCAACACTTTTACAGATCTCTATGGCTAACATTTCAAAAAAGCCGCATTAGCAAGGATTATCTACACATAGTGAGCAGCTCATGTTATAGACAGAAGCGTGCTACATGGCAGACCAATCCGAACTCATCTCTCGGCATGTCCAGCCCATCCATTGTCTCAGCCAATCATGGCTAGCACGAAGGTTTCTGTCTTTTTCTGTGGCTAAACCAACTAGGCTCGTAATTTAAATGATGTATTCATATTTACAAATGGAATACAAGTTTGTTAATAAGGCACATGAAAGTTCACATGTTCCAGAAGGCATTTCTGCCAAAAAACGCATTTTGATAAAAAAAAAGTAGTGACGTGCGACATACGAAACGGGTCACATATATGGTTAATTAGGGACGTTTCTAAATGCAAATAGCCAAGGTCGTGCACGAGCACTGAGGCTGAGAACAATTGGTATTTATCAATGGTTATCTCCTACCGGTGTGCATTTGACGCTCGTAGGATTGTTTGAAAAATCACACTTTTCTATCCATACGAACATTCTGAAATCCCTTCGTAAGTAGTATTTTAGAATAGTTTCTACACAATATTGATAAATGAGGCCCCAGGACTCGTACTTGACTAGGACCCAAGTCACGATTTTCATGACTTATGACTCGACTCCGACTCGACCAGTGGGGACTCGGACTTGGACTCGGACTTGGACTCGATCAGTAGTGACTTTGTTGTCAGAACATCTCTTTGTTGCATAATTTAACATACTAGCTACAACAGCAAATGTTAGAGTGCTGTATTATGTAGATATCCTTACAATGTAACAGAATTTAGATTTTTAAATGGTTGGACCGCAGCTTTTAGCACTACCAAGGGACTCTTGACTCGAATATAAAGTAGTAGGACATGAACACTTGGGACTCGACTCTGACTCAAGGTTTAGTGTCTTGACTACATCACTGGTCTATACTGTGGATATTGCTGTAATCAGGCTCTCACTGGATTCTCATCAGTTTGGAATCAAACAAAACAGTAGATAACCACATCCTGTTTTGTCTTTGTGTAAAGTTTTGTGATGTGTTTTCTGATGACAGGATGATTGTACAGTGACTTTGGCCTAGTCTTTAGTTTATAATTTCATTCTGTAGACTGTTAATAATATGATGTATTTGTAAATATATACTGTAGTACTTGAGTGTATTTGAGAAAAGGAATATATATGTAGGCCACAATATAATACTGTGAATACTGTGTAATATACTGAGGGCTGGATTCTTGAATACAGATTAAGCCTAGTCATGGACTTAAAAGCATGCTCAATGGAGAATGTGTGTCCTGGAAACCACCAATGGATGTCTTTCTAGAAGTCCCATGTAGCTCAGTTGGTAGAGCATGGCGTTTGCAACGCCAGGGTTGTGGGTTCGTTTCCCACGGGGGACCAGTATGGAAGAAAAAAAAAGTAAGTTGCTCTGGATAAGAGCGTCTGCTAAATGACTAAAATGTAAATGTAATTATCTTGTTTACCAGGCTGAATGTACTGCTACTACAGATGTAGGATCTTAATTTGATCACTATTTTTGTTGCTGAGTATTTTCCTACACAGCAGGAAATGCAAACTTGTATTGTATTTGAGTTTTAAAAAGGTTTCTAAAGTTTGTAATTTCCAGTTGAACATTTCAGACTTGATTTGCCCCAACCAAAAATCTATCAACCCCTACATAAATGTCCATTAATTATAATCCACATCAGTGGAGGCTGCTGAGGGGAGGAATGGCATCAAACACATGGAAACCATGTTTGATGTATTTGATACCATTCCACACCTATTCCGCTCCAGCCATTACCACAAGCCCGTTCTCCCCAATTAAGGTGCCACCAACCTCCAGTGATCCACTTAATAATTCAAAATGTCTGTTGCTGCAGGATTATATTCCTGCTGTAGCAAACTGGCTCAAATGAAGATCCTACATCTGTACCTGGTGGCAGTGAGTGAAGAAATATGTTTATCCATCTTCCATTTCCTTAATTTTCTTCCTGTAGAAGACCTGCAGCTAGTTTATAACAGTAGATCACTATCAGTTGAGTTAGTGAACCACCAGCAATGACAGAACCACTCCGTCTGTTGTGTTAACCTTTGTGTGAAGTGAACCTTGGGTGCTGAAAGTTGCACAAAAGCTGATCAGATGTTTTATTAGTGTTGTTTATTTTGTTATTTCCTGGTGATCTCAATCTCAGGCTTTTAATTCACTCATGCTGTACCATGCTGGTGCATATACCAGAATAAAGAAGAAGTTCACTCATATCTACTGTTCTCCTTATTTGGTGTATGTATGTTGTGGTTGCACTCTTAAAATGGTATGTTGAGTAGGATTATCATGATTAATGAGCTGATTGACATTACATGACATCATTACATCAGTTGCTGCCCATAACATTATCACTAACATTGCGATAGTATATTTTTCCCACACCAATAGAGGACAATTTGGTCTTTGTTTTGCTTGCTTGCTCCCTCGCTCGTTCCTTTTCCCCCTTGCTCCCTTTTTCTTTCTCCTTATTTCACCCCTTTTCTTCTCACTCCATGTGAAAGTCTTATCCCAAGCCTAAGCTGTTTAATAGCAACATAAACCACACTCAAGGCTTACACTACAGATTTACATCTGTGGCTAGCTAGATGAACAGACATTTCATTCATTACTATTTTCAGCTATTGCTGCTTACTACTGAAAACTATGTTGAACGTTCAACACCTAAGTTCAACTGAAACAACTCCATGTGATCGGGCCTGTAGCTCATGACAATGTATAGAGTCGGAGAAGCCGTAAAGGTATACAGTATTACTTATAGTGCATCTGTGTGTTCATACACTAGAATGAATGACTTCTTTTTTCAAATATCAAACTTTATTTGTTGTTTATCATACCTTGTCTATGATACATGTGGTCCTCTGTAGCTCAGCTGGTAGAGCACGGCGCTTGTAACGCCAAGGTAGTGGGTTCGATCCCCGGGACCACCCATACACAAAAAATGTATGCACGCATGACTGTAAGTCGCTTTGGATAAAAGCGTCTGCTAAATGGCATATTATTATTATTATTATTATACATGCCATACAGTAGAACTGTTTTCCATGTAGATTGTATTTACAATAAAACATTTTACACAGCCTTTAATGATGTATGTACAGTATGACATATACTCTTTGTAGAAAAAGGTTTTGAAGTCAGTGTGAATATCAGAGGATGAGCTGGTTTTCAATTAACCTCTTAAGGATCAGACCCTTTTTTTCAATTTTCACCTAAAATGACATACCCAAATCTAAATGCCTGTAGCTCAGGACCTGAAGCAAGAATATGCATATTCTTGATAACATTTGAAAGGAAACACTTTGAAGTTTGTGGAAATGTGAAATTAATGTAGGAGAATATAACACATTAGATCTGGTAAAAGATAATACAAACAAAAAACAGCGGTTTTAATTTTATTTTTTATCATCTTTGAATTGCAAGAGAAAGGCCACAATATAATATTGCAGTTTAGGTGCAATTTAGATTTAGGCCACTAGATGGCAGCAGTTTGTGTGCAAAGTTTCAGATTGATCCAGTGAAGCATTGCAATAATAATAATAATAATAATATGCCATTTAGCAGACGCTTTTATCCAAAGCGACTTACAGTCATGCGTGCATACATTTTTGTGTATGGGTGGTCCCGGGGATCGAATCCACTACCTTGGCGTTACAAGCGCCTTGCTCTACCAGCTGAGCTACAGAGGACCACAATACTGGACTATTTTGTTCAAGTCTGCCCAAATGTGCCGAATTAGTCAATTGATACATTTTCAAGTACATAACTAGAGAACATACAAAAATGATATGGTAATACAAAATGTAAGTTTACACACTCCCAGGAATGTCATACATGATGGATCGTTAGCTTATACACTAACTTTCACACATCTAGATGGCCGGGCAGGATCGGTGTGGAGCCAGAGACAGCAGGGGTTCAAACTGTGGAACCCAGTTTCTACATTTGAATGTAAAAATGGATTTTATCAAACAAAACTATGCTACATTTTATCTCTGGGACCCTTAGGATGACAAATCAGAGCAAGATTACTGAATGTAAGTACATTATTTACCTTCAGAGGTGAATGTATCAAACCAGTTGCCGTGCTAAGTTATTTGTTGTTGTGCACTCTCCTCAAACAATAGCATGGTATTTTTTGACTGTAATAGCTACTGTAAATTGGACAGTGCAGTTAGATTAACAATCATTTAAGCTTTCTGCCCATATAAGACATGTCTATGTCCTGGAAAGTTTGCTGTTACTTACAACAGTCAAGCTAATCACATTAGCGCACGTTAGCTCAACCGTCCCGTATACGGGACACCGATCCCGTAGAGGTTAAATTAATTCCTGTCTGAAAAACGTTCTTAGATCTCTCTGATTGATTTGATAGTGTCATGTTCGTTAACAGACTGGACAGACCAAGGCGCAGCGTGATAAGCATACATGTTTATTAAACGAATTATCACACGACAAAAACAGCAAACGAAACGTGAAGTCCAAGGTAGCACACTAACATACCAAAACACGGAACAAGATCCCACAACTAACTCGTGCCAATAGGCTGCCTAAGTATTGTCCCCAATCAGAGACAACGAGCTACAGCTGCCTCTGATTGGGAACCACCCCGGCCAACATAGATCTACACATACTAGATCTAACATAGACAATCAACATAGCCAAACACAACACAGAAAATACACACCCTGACTCAACAAATACGAGTCCCTTGAGTCAGGGCGTGACAGATAGCTACATTTGGCACTTGGACACTCTAGCACAACTCCTGTTTATATTTGTTATGATGAGTTTCTGGTATTGAGAAGTTCAAGATACAAGAATTTACTTAGACATTCTGTGGAGATTTTATACCAAGTATTTATTGGATCACGAGCTCGTGGGTTCATCTAACAAACGGACATAGCTCTGCCCTTTGTCAGTTGAACTGCCCACACACACAAATCTCACAGCTTTTATACTCTTGGTTATCCTTCCTTTCACATACATCTGGCAACCATCATAGGCACTCCCTTTCTCTGTTGTTATTACCCTTTGCCCCAGGTCATTATATCCTGTCCATCAATCATACTACCATAAACATCACTAATCTCCCTTGACATAAGGAATGTAGACTTCATGGCCCCAAACCAATTATCTCGTAACTCTTCCTCGGTCCTCACAATACTATGCCCTAACATCATAACAATATTGCTGTTGTGACTTAAAACAGATACGCTTCTGTTATAAATGCTTTATAAGAACAAATGTTTTATTTAAATAAAACAGCTATAATTTACAGTATGACAGTGTCTGTTACACTATGTTCACTCTCCCCCAGTAAGTGGCACTAAAGCATGAAGTGATCTTGCATATTTCTATGGTTATCATCAACACTACACTGACATTAGTGTTCAAAGGTCTTCTAATCTATTCTACAGTGGTTGGTTCAGAAAGTTGTTTCATTTAGCACATATTGTAACTCTATAACTGAACTGAAAAATATTCATCCCCCTTGGCGTTTTCCCTATTTTGTTGCATTACAACCTGTAATTTAAGTGGATTTTTAATGGACATAAACAAAATAGTCCAAATTGGTGAAAAAAAAAAAAAACTTGTTTCAAAAGATTCAAAAAAATAAATAATGGTAAAGTGGTGCGTGTATATGTATTCAACCCTTTGCTATGAATCTCCTAAATAAGATCTGGTGCAAATAGATTGGACTATCTGTCCATAGGACCACTTTAAGCCGTACACTCCACAGAGCTGGGCTTTACGGAAGAGTGGCCAGAAAAAAGCCATTGCTTAAAGAAAAAAATAAGCAAACACGTTTGGTGTTCGCCAAAATGCATGTGGGAGACTCCCCAAACATATGGAAGAAGGTACTCTGGTCAGATGAGACAAAAATTGAGCTTTTTGGCCATCAAGGAAAACGCTATGTCTGGCACAAACCCAACACCTCTCATCACCCTGAGAACAACATCCCCATCGTGAAGCATGGTGGTGGCAGCATCATGCTGTGGGGATGTTTTTCATCGGCAGGGACTGGGAAACTGCTCAGAATTGAAGGAATGATGGATGGCACTAAATACAGGGAAATTCTTGAGGGAAACCTGTTTCAGTCTTCCAGAGATTTGAGACTGGGACGGAGGTTCACCTTCCAGCAGGACAATGACCCTAAGCATACTGCTAAAGCAACACTCGCATGGTTTAAGGGGAAACATTTAAATGTCTTGGAATGGCCTAGTCAAAGCCCAGACCTCAATCCAATTAAGAATCTGTGGTATGACTTAAAGATTGCTGTACACCAGTGGAACCCATCCAACTTGAAGGAGCTGGAGCAGTTTTGCCTTGAAGAATGGGAAAAAATCCCAGTGGCTAGATGTGCCAAGTTTATAGAGACATACCCCAAGAGACTTGCAGCTGTAATTGCTGCAAAAGGTGGGGGGGGTTCTGTTTTTTTAGTCTTATTTCTTGTTTGTTTCATAATAAAAAATATTTTGCATCTTCAAAGTGGTAGGCATGTTGTGTAAATCAAATGATACAAACCCCCCAAAAATCTATTTTAATTCCAGGTTGTATGGCTTACTTTCGCAAGCCACTGTATATACAGTTTATAACTAATCAAACATAACTATCTCTTTATTTAGTTCTATATAAGTCTCATTTATATCTATTTTCTACATGTAGAATCCCGGAAAACACGTCTGATGTAGCAGTGAAAAAGCTGCTTGATCTGAATGTTCGAACACTATTTGTAGCTTATCAGTTAAGTCCTTAGATCTCCCTAGAGGTCAATATATAACCTCTGTGCATTATACATGTCATATCCTTATGTCCTTACATAACGGATAAATATCTTGGTTTAGCTCGGCGGACTAACAGTGTCTTGTGGTGCATAGATGACTCATGGTTCAAACCCAGTAGTATCTACAGTTGAAGTCGGAAGTTTACATACACCTTAGCCAAATACATTTAAACTCAGTTTTTCACAATTCCTGACATTTAATCCTAGTAAAAATTCCCTGTCTTAGGTCGGTTAGGATCACCACTTTATTTTAAGAATGTGAAATGTCAGAATAATAGTAGAGAGAATGATTTATTTAAGCTTTTATTTATTTCATCCCAGTGGGTCAGAAGTTTACATACACTCAATTAGCATTTGGTAGCATTGCCTTTAAATTGTTTAACTTTGGTCAAACGTTTTGGGTAGCCTTCCACAAGCTTCCCACAATAAGTTGGGTGAATTTTGGCCCATTCCTCCTGACAGAGTTGGTGTAACTTAGTCAGGTTTGTAGGCCTCCTTGCTCGCACACGCTTTTTCAGTTCTGCCCACACATTTTCTATAGGATTGAGGTCAGGGATTTGTGATGGCCACTCCAATACCTTGACTTTGTTGTCCTTAAGCCATTTTGCCACAACTGTAGAAGTATGCTTGGGGTCATTGTCCATTTGGAAGACCCATTTGCGACCAAGCTTTAACTTCCTGACTGATGTCTTGAGATGTTGCTTCAATATATCCACATAATTTTCCTTCCTCATGATGCCCTCTATTTTGTGAAGTGCACCAGTCCCTCCTGCAGCAAAGCACCCCCACAGCATGATGCTGCCACCTCTGTGCTTCACAGTTGGGATGGTGTTCTTCGACTTGCAAGAACCCCCTTTTTCCTCCAAACATAACGATGGTCATTATGGCCAAACAGTTCTATTTTTGTTACATCAGACCAGAGGACATTTCTCCACAAAGTACGATCTTGTCCCCATGTGCAGTTGTAAACCGTAGTCTGGATTTTTTATTGCGGTTTTGGAGCAGTGGCTTCTTCCTTGCTGAGTGGCCTTTCAGGTTATGTCGATATAGGACTCGTTTTACTGTGGATATAGATACTTTTGTACCTGTTTCCTCCAGCATCTTCACAAGGTCCTTTGCTGTTGTTCTGGGATTGATTTGCACTTTTCGCACCAAAGTACGTTCATCTCTAGGAGACAGAACGCGTCTCCTTCCTGAGCGGTATGATGGCTGCGTGGTCCCATGGTGTTTATACTTGCGTACTATTGTTTGTACAGATGAACATGGTACCTTCAAGCGTTTGGAAATTGCTCCCAAGGATGAACCAGACTTGTGGAGGTCTACAATTATTTTTCTGAGGTCTTGGCTGATTGCTTTTGATTTTCCCTTGATGTCAAGCAAAGAGGCACTGAGTTTGAAGGTAGGCCTTGAAATACTTCCACAGGTACACCTCCAATTGACTCAAATTAGCCTATCAGAAGCTTCTAAAGCCATGACATCATTTTCTAGAATTTCCCAAGCTGTTTAAAGGCACAGTCAACTTAGTGTATGTAAACTTCTGACCCACTGGAATTGTGATACAGTGAATTATAAGTGAAATAATGTCTGTAAACAATTGTTGGAAAAATAACTTGTGTCATGCACAAAGTAGATGTCCTAACCGACTTGCCAAAACTATAATTTGTTAATAAGAAATTTGTGGAGTGGTTGAAAAACTAGTTTAAATGACTCCAACGTAAGTGTATGTAAACTTCCGACTTCAACTGTACCTACAGGTCAATAGTGTCACTGCACACGCTAAGAGCATCGATCTGTCGGCACACGTTGACAAACTCCGCTTGTATGGCCAGATCCTGTTCCAGCAACCTGCTTTCACTCAGGTCCTCTCTGCCCTCCAGCTGCCCCTCCCCCTGGCTGTCCTGCGAGGCGGAGTTGAGGGTGCGGTAGCGTCTGTGGTGGGAGAGGTTGGGGAGCGTCCTGGGCAGGCTGCTCTGGGAGTGGAGCTGCCCTCTGGTGGAGTGGGGATGCGAACGCGCCCCTCCTGCCCCCGGGCTGGAGAACAGACCCTGGGAAGACCCACTCAGGGACTCCTGGCACAGGCAGCTGTGGTTACTACCTCTCCACCAGCGCTCAGGGGGGGAGCTGGGATCACCGTGGCCTGGGAGGATGCACCCTGGCTGGGGAGGCCGTGTAGGAGACATATCCACATCTCCACAGGAAGAGGTCCGGTAGAGGGAGCTGTCGGCTGAGCTGTGTCCAGGTTGTGAGGCACTCTGGCTGAGGTGGGAGCCAGGGGAGTTCAGGGAGAGGCTGGAGGAGGCATGGAGCAGCCTGGGGGGACTAAAGAGACTGTGGGGGAACAGGGTTTCGCTGTACAGGGCCTGGTCTATGCTCCGGGACAGGTCGATTGGAGAGGGGGGGCGCAGGTACATTGTGGAGTCAGTGTCCAGAACTAGACTAGCCTGGGAAGAGCCCTGGGACGCAACCCCAGCTTGAGGCATCCATGGTGGGCTGGGAGGGTCAGGGAGGTGGGGGTGTCTGGAGGTTCTGGTCTGGCCAGGGTGGGTGTTAGGGTTAGGATGCAGGTTCAGTCCGTTTGAGGGGGGGTCCATTAGTGTGTAAAGGGGGAACGCTTCGGACTGGCGCTTACTAATGACATCACACACCACCAGCTTCTCTTCCTGCCCCAGTGACCAGGGGTAGTGAGGGGGGAGGACTGTGGAGAGGGGAAGGGGGTGGCTAGGCCCTCCTGAGGGTGAGGCACAGGGCAGCCGCGCCCAGGACCCCGGACGGGGGTTGGAGTTGGGTTTAGTCCAGGGGGAGGAGTTAGAGTTGGAGCAACAGAAGAGGAGGGGATGAGTGCCGATGATTGAGAGGGACAGACACACCCCCACCTCACAGAGCCTGCAGCCCAGCTGGTAGCCCCACCAAGGCCAGGGCTGAAACCCCGCCCCAGCACTCACCCCTCCAAACCCCATTGCATGTAACATCCCATACATCTGGAGCCCCCCACAGCCTAACAGGCACAGAGACCCTCCCACCCCAGCCCCTGCCGCCCTGCTCCACTCCCCAGCCTCAGCGAATGGGCACCGGGACGGCCGCCTCACCAACACCGGGGAACCTGTTACCTCTCCTTCACCATCACTCAGCCGTTGGACATGCTTGGTGTCTTGTCGTACAAAGCAGTAGAAGAGGAGGAAGGAGCAGGGGAGAAGGAGGCAGAGGAGGATGAACACTCCCTGGGGGAGTAGGAGGAGGACAGGGAGGCTGGGGAAGACATGGAAGAGAGCTATGGAGCCCAGGGAGGCCCCGAAGTGCAACAGCGAGAGGGAGAACAAGAGACAGGGCCGGGGCAGGGCCAAGAGAGGGAGCGAGTTGGAGAGGGAAAAAGGGAGGGAGAGGTGCATGCGAGAGCGGAGGGAGAGGAGGAGGAAGCAGAGGGAGAAGGCAGAGGTGAGGCAGGGTAAGGGTAGCTCAGAAAGTAGGAGAGAGCCCAGAGCAGACAGGCGGTCCTGGTGACTATAAGCATCATACAGCAGAGTGCATGCTCTAGTGCCTCCAGTGGCCAGGAGGAACAGATGCAGCAGGCTGAAGTAGGGGCTTCCCGGGGGGCAGCGCAGGGGCAGGCCTAACAGGCAGAGTACAGATATCAGACCTAATGCAGCGAACACAGATCCCAGACCATAGATGTGGACCTCCCAGGCAAAGCCCCAGGTGGCCAGAGCTGAGTTCCAATCAGAATACAGAGGCACGAAGAGAGGAGGCGTTAGAGACAGAATGGGGCGCTGGGATTTATTTGAGATGATGTCATCAGGGTAAACAGGGCTCCAGGAATGATTTGTGTTGCAGGGCGTGGCCTTGGTGTCCAGGCTGCAGTCGAGGATAGGTGTCTCATTGGTGGCTGACTTAGGCCACACCTCCTCTGGAGATACACCTGTAAAACAGAAACAAAGATGGTTGAAACTGATGCCCTAATCAACCCCTTGCCCCTATCCCCAGATCTGAGGGGTTTCATAGGGTGAAACATCAGCGAGAGCGAGAGAGTAATCCATTACAAAAGTACATGCTTGTAACTGGGAATCTCTAACTGGGTCAGAGAGAGAGAGAGAGAGAGAGAGAGAGAGGGAGAGGGAGGGAGGGAGGGAGGGAGGGAGGGTGAGGGGGAGGGGGGGAGGGAGGTAGAAAGAGCAAGGGAGGGAGAGAGAGACTGTGTGGGCAGATTAGGTAGCATTGACCCCATTGCTGTTCTTATTTGTGTAACTATTTATAAATCGCAGAAACTGGCACACATTACATCATTTATAACATACTATTGTAGGTGCACATACCCATTCCATATGTCTGTCCCCTATGATTACATAACATCTGAATAATGTAGACACTTCTATTCACTATGTGCCTGCCTACTGCCTCTGCATAGAGAAATACAGTATGACTGATCTTAGGGGATAGGAGCTCTGCGACAAGACCTCTGGTCCCTCCTCTTCACATGCATGTGTACGTGTGTTTGTTTGTTTAAAAAAAATTATCTTTATTTTAACAGGGAAGACATATTGAGACTTAGGTCTCTTTTACAAATGCACCCTGTACAATACAACATAAATATACACATTATACCCAACCTATATATATATATATATAGATAGATAGATAGATAGATAGATAGATAGATAGATAGATAGATAGATAGATAGATAGATAGATAGATAGATAGATAGATAGATAGATAGATAGATAGATACACATTAAAATACAAAAACACAGTCATGGGAAGCACAAATAAAACGTCACAAATCACCCAGAAAAACAGTTACATTCCTCCACAAATAAGTGCCTAATCAATACTTTAAATTGCCCGAACGGCACCATAACATCAATATGAAATGTATTTAGAATTTTGTTCCAGCAATACGGTGCATTAAAACAACTAAAAGCAGATTTACCTAGCTCGGTAGAGACCCTCAAGAGTTAACCAATCCTGTGAATGGGTTAGGCAACTCAGGTGTCTATACTTCAACAGCAAGGTTAGTGTGTGTGTGTGTGTGTGTGTGTGTGTGTGTGTGTGAGAGAGAGAGAGAGGTGTGAGACACACAGAGCTAACCCAGTTTTACTACCCTCTACCTATGCTCTCTACCCCTCCCTGGCTGGGGAGCAGCTTCTACAATGTCCCACATACAACCACCAGTCCAGCTATGTTTTGTCATTCACATCTCATTTACTGTTATTCACATGTAATTCATTCACAGTCTCCCTCAGTTTAGCTGTTTAAGAAGACAGGACAGCAAGGGAGGGAGATAGTGTGTCTGTGACAGAGGAGAGAGAGGGAGGTGGTAGATATGAATGGGAGATTAAGTTGGGATTAAGAGAGGGAAGAAGAGAAGGGGGATTGAATGAGTGGGAGAGAAGGAGGAGGAGATGGGAGAATGAGACAGAAGATGGAGAGGCGTGGAGTAAACTGCCCTGTGAATATAAAACAACTGTGTTTGCTAGCAGAATACACACACAAACACACACACAGAGCCGACAAGTCCCATCGCTTTCCAACACACACTTCAACAGAAAACATACTACTACTACTACTACTACTACTACTACTACTATGTACTGCTATAGGGGCGTGTAAACACCAAATACACACTTCCTGATATCAGAGGTAGGATGCTACAGGGGCATGTATACACCAAATACATATTTCCTGATATCAGAGGTAGGTTGCTACAGGGGCATGTATACACCAAATACATACTTCCTGATATCAGATGTAGGATGCTACAGGGGCATGCAAACACCAAACCCACACACTTCCTGATATCAGAGGTAGGATATCATGAAGGGAAAATATATAAGGGGATACTCATCACACTGCCACAGTAAATCAGTTAATTCACCACCAGTGTTTTACAAAATAGAAAAATAGGACAATTCTTTCTGACCAATATCCTATAAATAGTAGGGCAAGACTTCCTATTCCTTCTTACTAACATCCTGAGGGTGTTGTAAAAGCGGACATATAACTGTAAGACGGGAATCGGGGGATGGGGGTTGGATATGAGAAGTTGGTCTTACCTGTGTCTGTTCCTGTATCTGTGAGGTTCTCTGTGAAGTCCTCCAACTCTGAGAAGTCTCCAGTCTCCATCACGGTATCTCCCTCCAGCATGTCTCTTTGTGGGGTGGCTGGTTGGTCCAGAGCTAGCAACCCTTTGTTTGTGGCCAGGGCTATGGGTTGGTCTTGGTCCGGGTCAGTAGTGGAGCCTAGCTGTGCGGTCACTGGGGTTGGTAAGGTAGTGAGTGGATTAAAGCCTAAGGTCTCTGTATAGTCGGAGCTAAAGAGAAGGATGGGTGTTGGTCTACCAATACTATCTCCATTCTGTGGGAGTGACAGAGGTATCTGAGTAGTCCGTCCATCCTGTGAAGGAGTTAGTGGGGATCCAGCCTTCCCCCTGATGTTGCTCTCTGTTAGCTCGTTTTCAGGAGCTCCATCCTGGATACTGTCTGGTGGTCCATCCCTAAATAAGGTCCCAGTTGGAGGTTTGATTTCCATCCATGCAGTGACACTGTCTGCCTCTGTGAATCTGAATGTCTCCAGCCCTGTTTCTTTGGGGACAGTTTTAGGTGACTGCTCAGGGCTTTCCAGCAAATCAGGGTATTCACCGATAATTCCTTGAAACTCGTCTGTGTAGTAATGTTTCTCAGTTTCCTCAGGTTCCAGTGTGGAGCCCCTCAGCCCTGGAAACCAACCGAGAGAGTCGGTCATTCTGGCTCCAGCGTTGAGGCCTACCGGAGCCCAGGAGGGCCCTAAAGGGCTGTGTGAAACCTGTACATCTGTCTGTGTGTCTGTGTGTGGGTGAAGTGGTGCCTCTGTGGCGCCCTCTGTGGCCAGGGAGAAGGCATGCAGATGGAGGAGAGGAGTGAGGGAGAGGAAGAGGAGGAGCAGGAAGAGGAAGAGAGAGATACACATCACAACTGCCATAATGGAGACCCTATAGTATAATCTTCTCTGTGAAGTCACATGATGCAGGTAAACATCGCTGTCCAAATCACATGATTCCCAGCAAACTCCTCTTTCACCTCGACCCCATACACCTAAGAATCAGCTCACCTGCAGAACACAGACAACACACACCTCAAAGTCAGCATACAAAAAACTGGAGCAGTGTCCCTCTCCTCCTCCATTAGAAAAAACATACCCTTCAATGTATGCACGCATACCTCCGTTTGATTTTTCCATGCCTCTCTCTGCCAATGTTCTCAGAAAGTAGCACACCACTCACCATAGATATTCCTAAACACCCAGCTAGCACATTTGGTTCCTTGGAAGTTGTGGGAACCTGCGTCTTTGGTTTCCCATTGGTTTTGGGAACGAAGTCGTACGTTTCCTGACCGGTAAAACTGAACGTTTTTAAAACATGTTCTAGGAAAGTAAATGTTTAGGTTGCCGGGAGGTTCTGATAACATTTTACTATGGTTTCCTGAAAGTTTTCCTGGGAGGTTTTGTTAATGTTCTGAGAACAGAAATTATAGGTTATTTTGAGTTTTTTTAATAACTTCCTTAAAACTTTCACTGAATGTTTCAATAAGACTTTTAATAACACTGCTAGCTTAGGTTAACTGTTTTGAACTCCAAGCACAGATAGGACACATTTGCTTAGGCATTAATAATGCAAACACATTTAGTTTTAATTGTGGCACGGTGTCAGTGAGATTTGAACCTATGATCTTCTGTTCTCTATCCATGGAATTAGTCCATTGCGCCACCAAGATGGAGCTAGCATGCCAAGTCTTTTTTTACTCATACAAAGCTGATCATTTTGGTCTATTCAAACAGACCCCATTTCAAAGGAAACAAGCACTCATTAAGATCAGGTGTGGCCAATTAGTGGGCGCGGCCAACACACCTAACAAGATATAGGATAGAGAGAGCTTTGTTGACGCAGAGGACGGAATGTATAGGTTTTTCAATATAATAATTAAAAAGTTATTTGAATGTTACTAAGGTTTTCTTGTCGTTTTTATGGAACGTTTTCTTAATGTTCTGAGAACATGACTTTAAATTGAACCATGAGGAAACCTGAAGAACATGGTTTCTTAAAGTTATGGAAAAAATCTGAGAACATGACTTAAAATAAAACCATTAGGAAACCTGTTGGAAACGTTATGTTGAGGTATTGAAATTCCAACAGAAGAACGTTGTTTTTTAACGTTCTCTGAACTATTTGAGGACATTCCCATTGTCAAACCAGTAGGAGAACGATCCTAGAACATGACCAAAAAATCTATTAAATGTAACCATGTTTGAACTTTTAGGAAATGTTCTGTTAAAGTAATGAAATACCAAGAAAATAACGTTATTTTGTAAAGTTCCTTAAATGTCCTGAGAATGTTCCAAAGCCAAGCAACTATCCTGCACCATTCCCAGAACATTGTGGGAAGGTTGTATGCAAAATAACCATAGGACAACCCCGCCTTCACCAAGCGCTAAGAAATATATGGTTCTCAGAACGTTATGTGCTAGCTGGGCACACAGCAACACCAACCACTTTGATCTCTTCCTCTTGATCATTGTCTCTCTTCCTTAGCCCTTCACAACCCCTACCTCAATCTATAGCTTCTGGGGAGACACACCACACACACACAGCTGTAGTACTCACTGTGCTGCGTCCCTCTGCTCTCCATCAGATAGACAGGAGAGGACAGGTCCCAGCTCAGCCAGACAACATCTCCCTCTGTCCCACACCACGCTTCTGCTGCTTCCGTTGCTGCTGTAAAGTTCCCTCCGTCTGTCTGTGTGTGTGTTAGACTGAGTTACAGGTTCACTCTCCTCACTCCTCTTCTCAGTATCACTCACACACTCAGTAAGCTCCTTCTCTCTATCCCTCCCTCACTCGTTCAAGGGTGTGTGTGTGTGTGTGTCTCTCTCTCTCTCTCGCTCTCTCTCTCTCTCTCTCTCTATGATGTGTGTCAGGAATGCATGGTTCCCGTGGATACACCTCACTGGGCAAATAATTAATCAGTGTGGTCTGGTCGTATTATGGGATGGGAGCCAGAGGGGGACAAAAAGGGTTGGCGCACACACACACACAGCAGATAAATATGCCAGTGAGAACAAATCGTTAACAGGAGGGTGGTACTGTGCATAGAGTTAACTATCAGATCAATATAGTGTATTGGATGTAATTTGCGGCTGGAGTTGAAACCAGCCCTCTCTGTCATGATTAACATAAAAGCAATAGTCAGTGTGAGAGTGAAGCCAGTACATCACAAATTATAGAACAAACATCACAAGGAATTTGGAACTTCTTTGTGAGCTGAGAATGCACAACTGGTGATTTTGTATTGTAATAGTGTTAGTTTGGCATCTTCCTTCTGTTATCACACCATCTCATTCTCTATCTCTTATATACATACCCACTTCTTGCTCTGTCTTCAATTCTCATTATCTCTCTCCTACTCAACATGTTGTCATCAGACTCTGATAGATATAGTACTTTATCTCCCTGCGGGGTATAGTCCAGGCTCCTGTCCTCATTTCATTCCTCTCTGGATACTTTAAAATAGACACTGATCCACATACTGTACCTTGTTAATCTGTGTACATCTTCAATCTGCACTCTGACTGCCCAGAGTGGAATAGGACTCCACATATGGGCCATTGTGCTGTATCTATATTATAGATCAGCTCTGCTAGTATTCGACTGACTAGGGTTGGATTATGGGTGAGCATAATTGATTACAGCAGTGCATTCACATGGCATGAACCAATACATCTAGCCACTGTCTATTCAGTATCATACATAGATAGAGCAATAACAAAGATGCTTTGGTATACAGTATTCCAATATCTTGAACATACATTGGTACTGACCAAAAATCCATTGGATTTAGAGCAATGATGAATGGATCGTCTTCAGCATCAATATCTCCTCCCTCTTCTGTCTGTTGGTCAGACTGTCAGGCAGGTTTGTGATAAATAAAGCTCTTATTTATCTCTGGCTGTATTAGATACAGTAGAGCACTCTGTCCCTCCCCTACTTACCCCAGGGAAATATAAGACAGGCAGACAGGCAGACAGGCAGACAGGCAGACAGGCAGACAGGCAGACAGGCAGACAGGCAGACAGGCAGACAGGCAGACAGGCAGACAGGCAGACAGACATCCCCCTTATGGAAAAAACACATGAATTTCACATGCGATCACATGTGAAGTGTTCCAAAAACACATGTTTTCATGTGATCACGTGATCTTATGTGAAGTTAATGTGACAACATGTAAAGCAACATGTGGTAACATGAAACGACACGTGAAAACGTGATCACGTTTTCACCTGATTTCACATGTGATTTTCATGTGATTTTCCACATGTGAAATCATGTGGTTTTTCTGTAAGGCTAGTTTAAAATGAGATAGAGTTTGGTCTCAGGGTTGAAGCATTATCAGTCCCTGTGGATCAGCAGAATCAATGATCCATAACCAGAGAGAGGACCAATAATTGATCAATGATGGACCAATAACAGTCACCAGGACCTGCTCACAGTGGGTCAGCCTGGGGGTGAAGGGTCACAGAGTACAGGATAGTCAGCTGGGGTAAAATACTAACCGGGCGTTCAACCAGGGGTGTTCTGTACCACATTTAAAACTGTTAGTCCACTGAGCTTAAGCTCTGAGACTCAACACAAGTCTTCCGGTTTCCGACAACAGGTGGCCAACCGTGCTTTAGGGGCTTAGGAGAGCCACACCAGAGCCAACTGACACCCAGTGTGATGACCGCACAGGAAGGCACCAACCAGCCAGAACTAAAGGGGTCCGGAGAGGAACAATGACTGACCAAACACATGATCTCAGCATTGGGCACGGCCAAACCACCCCCCGCCTCACACCGGCTATACAAACCCCCTACACACACTTAAACACAGGAGGACATACACACACAGGCTTGCACAGGAACACAGACACTCGGGAACACACTCACATACACAGCTACACACACACACCACGTACGCACGCACATACACACACACACACACACACACGCAGACACATCGTCTGCCTGTATGGCTGCTGAGTTAGGTTTGACAGGGGATGACTTGTCCAAACAGCGGGGCTGTGTCCCAATGTGTGTGTGTGTCAATGTGTGTGTGTGTGTGTGTGTGTGTGTGTGTGTGCGCGCATATGTGTGACTGTGTGTCAGAAAGGCAGAAATCTATTTGCATGCGTAAGAGATACTACAATTCAGCTCATACCTGGTAATGAGGATTGTGTCCTCTGCTGCAGAGCGCACTGTAGCAGCCATATGAATGAATAAAATACTCTTAAAACACATGGTTATTTCAACTAATGCAAAAACAACACACACGTTTAAAATGATCGAGGATAAAAACGTAATAAAGAACTAGAAAAATTTAAATTTGTGCGCTTCCTAGTCTTGAAGTATTCATGGTTGTGAAATAGTTGTAGTAGTGGTAGTGGTAGTGAGGACAGTATTAATGGTAGTAGTAGTAGTAACAGGGTTTTCATAGGCTATGGGCTAGTTATAGTGACCTATTTTGGGGTGGTTTGTATGTGTGGCCTTATTATAGTGGATTATAGTGGGCTAGTATTGTAGGCTAGAGTGTACAATAGCATCATAAGCCATATAATGTGTTTAAGCTCTCAAAATGCTTTAGTTTGAACATTCTTAAAGTTTTTTGGCAGTGATTTCAGTTTAGAATGTTGAAGCCTGCATTCCACCATTGAAATGAATGGAGATACAACAAACTTTATAGTTAATGAATTATGAATGGTAGCAAAAAGCTAAGTTGAGTCAGTCTGCACATTTGGGTTGGTGTTTGTAGCTGAAACAGATCAAGAGCAGTGGCAAATCAATGTTTTGCCTTTAGTCTATGGAGCTTTAATACAAACGTTAAATGGTTATAGTTCAACAAGTACAAAAGTATCTAAAATCTTTTTTACAAGCAGTCTAAGTTGAGTTTGTCTGTACATGTCAACGTTAGTTTGGTGTTTGTAACTTTAACGGTTCAAGAGCAGTGGAGAATCCAAATATTTCCCATTCAAGCCTATGAAGCTTTTATGAACATTCAAAATGGTTATAGTTCAAAACGTATATGTGGTATCAAAAGGCTGTATACAATAAACCTATTCCAAGCAACCTTCATGTTTTAAAGTTTGAATGACATTTCTAGCTTAAGTAATTGAAGACTAGTATGTGTACCAGTCTTTTTAGCTAACATTCCACTCCTTGCCACTCCTGTCATTTGCCAAAGAGACTGGCCTTTTGGCAATCTTAACGCTCAATATGCAGCCGGTGCAGTAGCTGATTGGTAGTTGGAAACAACATTCATATTTTCCATGACAACATTATGGAACATGGGCACACGCAAATTTGACGTAATATACACTGAACAAAAATATAAACGCAACATGTAAAGTGTTGGTCCCATGTTTCATGAGCTCCCAGAAATGTTCATATGCACAAGAAGCTTATTAATCTCAAATGTTGTGCACACATTTGTTTATAAACCCTGTTAGTGAGCATTTCTCCTTTGCCAAGATAATCCATCCACCTGACAGGTCTGGCATATCAAGAAGCTGATTAAACAGCATGATCATTACACAGGTGCACCTTGTGCTGGGGACAATAAAATGCCACTCTAAAATGTGCAGTTTTGTCACACAACAAAATGCCACAGATGTCTCAAGTTTTGAGGGAGCATGCAATTGGCATGCTGACTGCAGGAATGTCCAACAGAGCTGTTGCCAGAGAATTGAATGTTCATTTCTCTACCATAAGTCATTTTAGAGAATTTGGCAGTATGTCAAACCGGTTTTACAATTGCAGACCACGTGTATGGCATCGTGTGGGCGAGCGGTTTGCTGATGTCAACGTTGTGAACAGAGTGTCCCATGGTGGCGGTGGGGTTATGGTATGGGCAGGCATAAGCTATGGACAACGAACACAATTGCATTTTATCGATGGCAATTTGAATGCACAGAGATACCGTGAAGAGATCCTGAGGCCCATTGTCGTGCCATTCATCCGCCGCCATCACCTCATGTTTCAGTATGATAATGCACAGGCCCATGTCGCAAGGATCTGTACACAATTCCTGGAAGCTGAAAATGTCCTGCATACTCACCAGACATGTCACCCATTGAGCATGTTTGGGATGCTCTGGATCGATGTGTACGACAGCGTGTTCCAGTTCCCGCCAATATCCAGCAACTTCGCAAAGCCATTGAATAGGAGTGGGACAACATTCCACAGGCCACAATCAACAGCCTGAAGGAGATGTGCCGCGCTGCATGAGGCAAATGGTCGTCACACCAGATACTGACTGGTTTTCTGATCCACGCCCCTTCCTTTTTTTAAAGGTATCTTTGACAAACAGATGCATATGTGTATTCCCAGTCATGTGAAATCCATAGATTAGGGCCTAATTAATTTATTTCAATTGACTGATGTCCTTATATGAACTGTAACTCAGTAAAATCTTTGAAATTGCTACGTTGTGTTTATGTTTTTGTTCTGTTTACTTTTTGTCACTCTAAACTCTGACAAACAGCTGTAACTTTTTATTGGTAGAAGCTATTCCTAATCATTTTTCCCGATTTGAAAAGCAGAAAAGTAGAGAAAGATTTCATATGCTCTATGTTTTAGTCTAACTTGTTAGGGAAGTGGTCAAAATGTCAGTTGTTTGTAAAAAGTTACAGAAAATGTTGTTATAGTCAGTAGTGGTCAGTAGTTTTGGTCAGTAGTTGTGGTTAGTAGTTGTGTGGTCAGTAGTTGTGGTCCCTAGTTGTGTGGTCAGTAGTTGTGGTCAGTAGTTGTGTGGTTGTGGTCAGTAGGTTAGGTCAGTAGTTTTGGTCAGTCGCTATGTGGTCAGTAGTTGTGGTTAGTAGTTGTGTCTTTGTGGTCAGTAGTGGTCAGTAGTTTTGATAAGTAGGTGTGTGGTTCAGTAGTTGTGGTCAGTAGTTGTGTGGTTGTGGTCAGTAGTTGTGGTCTGAGTGGTCAGTAAATGTGTGGTCAGTATTGTTGGTTCAGTAGTTATGGTCAGTAGTTGTGTGGTTGTGGTCAGTAGTTGTGGTCTGTAGTGGTCAGTACATTTGTGGTCAGTATTATTGGCTCAGTAGTTATGGTCAGTAGTTGTGTGGTTGAGGTCAGTAGTTGTGGTCTGTAGTTTTGTGGTCAGTATTGTTGGTTCAGTAGTTATGATCAGTAGTTGTGTGGTTGTGGTCAGTAGTTGTGGTCTGTAGTGGTCAGTACATTTGTGGTCAGTATTGTTGGTTCAGTAGTTATGGTCAGTAGTTGTGTGGTTGTGGTCAGTAGTTGTGGTCTGTAGTTTTGTGGTCAGTATTATTGGTTCAGTAGTTATGGTCAGTCGTTGTGGTCAGTCGTTGTGGTCAGTAGTTATGATCTCTCATTGTGTTGTTGTGTTTAGTAGTTGTGTGGTCAGTAGTTGGTTGGTTGTGGTCAGTAGTAGTGTGGTTGTGGTCAGTAATTGTGGTCAGTAGTTGTGGTCAGTAGTTATGTGGTTGTGATCAATAGTTGTGTGGTTCAGTAGTTGTGTGGTCAGTAGATTTATGGTTGTGGTCAGTAGTTGTGGCCAGTAGTTGTGGTCAGTAGTTGTGCTTCAGTAGTTGTGGTCAGTAGTTGTGGTCAGTAGTTGTGTTGTTGTGGTCAGTAGTTGTGGTCAGTAGTTGTGTAGTCAATAGTTGGTTGGTTGTGGTCAGTAGTTGTGTGGTTGTGGTCATTAGTTGTATGGTTCAGTAGTTGTGTGGTCAGTGGTTGTGGTCAGTAGTTGTGTTCATGTGGTCAGTAGTTGTGGTCAGTAGTTATGGTCTGTTGTTGTGGTCGGAGGTTGTGGCCAGTAGTTGTGTGGTTAGTGGTTGTGGTCAGTAGTTGTGTGATTGTGGTCAGTAATTGTGGTCAGCAGTTGTGGTCAGTAGTTGTGTGGTTCAGTAGTTGTGTAGTCAGTAGTTGGGGTGTTATGGTCTGTAGTCTTGGTCAGTAGTTGTGGCCAGTAGTGGTCAGTAGTTTTTTTAAAGTATGTGTATGTAGTTGTGGTCAGTGGTTGTGTTGTTGTTGTCAGTAGTTGTGGTCAGTAGTTGCAGTCAGTAGTGTTCAGTAGTTTTGTGGACAGTAGTTGTGGTCAGCAGTTGTGTGGTTGCGGCCAGGAGTTGTGTTCAGTATTTGTGGTCAGTAGTTTTGGTCTCTAGTTGTGTTGTTGTGGTCAGTAGTTGTGTGGTTGTGGTCGTTAGTTGTGTGGTTCAGTAGTTGTGTGGCCAGTAGTTGTGTGGTTGTGGTCAGTAGTTGTGGTCAGTAGTTGTGTGGTTGTGGTCAGTAGTTGTGGTCAGTAGTTGTGTGGTTGTGGTCAGGAGTTGTGTTCAGTAGTTGTGATTAGTAGTTGTGGTATTGTGGTCAGTTGTGGTCAGTAGTTGTGTGGTCAGTAGTTGTGTGGTTGTGGTCAGTAATTGTGGTCAGTAGTTGTGTGGTTGTGGTCAGTAGTTGTGTGGTTCAGTAGTTATGTTGTAAATTATTGTCTGGTTGTGGTCAGTAGTTGTGTGCACTCTTAGAAAAAATGTTTCTGGAAAGAACCAAAAAGGGTTTTATGCTTGCTTCATATATGGCACCGCTTAGGGTTCTATATAGAACAGAAATTGGTTCCACGTAGAACCCTACATGGAACCCAAGGGTCCATTATGGAACCAATTTTGGTTCAGTGAAGAAGAACCCCTGTGGTTCTGATCAAAGAACCCTACCAAAGGGTTCTATATAGAACCTTTTGGGGTGCTATATATGAAGCAAGCAAAATACTTATTTTTGCTTCTATCCAGAACATTTTTTTCTAAGAGTGTGGTTGTGGTCAGAGTCTAAACTACAGTTGTTGCGTGTGAAAACTGAACAAAGAGATGAGAAGTTATCAGGTGATTTATGAAACGAGTGAACGGAGACAGCTTCGCTCTATCCAATCAGAGCAGCAGTATCAATGTACAGCCCGCCCTTCTCATTACAGACAGGCAAACTAGCCAGTTGAGTTATTTAGAGCACGGAGCACGATCCTGAGAAGGAGGATGAAGTTAGTGAGCTTTAGAAATATTTTCTGTATCATTCCAGTTCATCCAGACTGGGGAAACATTTGAAATCTTAGCACTAGTTGTTCGGTCTGAAACAGATTCAGAAATCATGGGAATTTGTCACCTATGAAGACCTTGTCTTCCTTTGAGGCAAGTGCTGCTAGGCAACAGTTGCATTGGCAACCCTGCTCCATGGCTAAAGCCAGTGTGAGAAACATGCTAACAAACATTTGTGCTATGAAACTAGATGAATACTGCACTCTGACCCACAAATGTCTTTGCTAGATCATGATAGCGTTGTTAGACAAAGCAGGGAACTTCAAAACATGATGTAGTTTTAATTGAATTTGCAGCTGTTGTTGGTAAGTATTGAATCTGCATCTATAAAGAAAGCAGTTGATGGGTTACTAAAACAGCTCTACCTGTTGATTGGTAGAAGCTATTCCTAATCCGCTTTCAGATTTGAAAAGCAGAGAAGTAGAGGAAGATTGCATATGCTCTAAATTTGTGTCTGATTTGTTGGGAGAATGCTCAAAATGGCAGTTGTTTGGAAAAAGTTGAGAAAAAATGTGTTAATGCAGTTACTAAAACAGCTGTAACTTTCTTTCGGCACAATATATTTTTGTTCAGCCGACAGATTTGAATAGCAGAGAAGTAGATAAAGATGTCACACCATCTAACATTTTGAATAACTTGTTGGGAAAGTGGTCAAAATTTCAGTTGTTTATAAAAGATTAGAGGAAATGTCTTTGATATGGGTATTTAAACAGCTGTATCGTTTGATCTGTATAATATATTTTTGTTCCGAGTTCCGATTTGAAAAGCAGAGAAGTGGAGAAAGATTTAATACACTAACATTTTGTCTCAGTTGTTGGAAAAGTGGTCAAAGTGAATGAAGATGGGTAAAAAGAAGGACAAAAAGTGTAACCTTCAGAGTGGCGATTTTAGCATGTAAATCTTGGTGGGACAAAAAACATTATAATTGGGGGATGCATGCCAGCAAAGCCACTACACAACACAACACTAAACAATACATTCATTGCACTATAACGGTGACAAACGGTGCCCACAAACTGTTAGGGCCTACATAAAGCTGTCCCAACAGCAGAGCTTTCTTTTCTGCACCATGGAGTGAATCCTTAGCACTGCTACACCTGGCTATCAGCGGAGCCTTGTCTGGCAGCGAAACAGTTCATTCAGCCTCATTTACTACCTTTTTAAAAAACATAGCTGAATTGGCTGACTTGCTTAAACAAATGTGGTTTCTACTGACAATTGAGATGTACAAACTATGGCATAAGGGAACGACGAGCGGATAAGAGGCAATCCGTAATTTCGATTAAGACATTAATGAGTGCGCTAGGACGGACGTAGTCAATATAACTATTTGTTCAGCACTTTTTGTACAGCGACAGAATTCAGAACATGGGCAGTTCTTACAGTATTCTCCCTGTACACCAAATCAGAACCGTAGGATAAATAAAGGGGGCATATAAGCAGACAATGAAAGGTCTTATAATATTCAATGATTACATTTATCTAAAACAGGCTATAGGCTACATGTGTGCCATCAAGCCAGAACAGTATGCTAAGTTATGAGGGAGGAAAGGGACCAAATTATTAGGGTGAGGCACATGGGCTACTAACAGCTTACTATACAACATACACTTAGTATTACTTTCTTGGCTACAGTATACATATCTCCCTGGCATATTACAATATTTATGCAGCAGCATATAAGACATTTTTGGACTCACCTTGTTGTGCTGTGCTCACTTGAACAGGAAGGTGGCGCGGCGGTCCTTTTTGTGGGCTCCAGAAATACGCCCGAAATCCCAACTTGGAATTCCGAGTTGGATAACCGTTCAAAATAATTTTCCGTATTTTCCCAGTCAGAGCTAGTTTTATCCGAGTTCCCAGTTGTCTTGAACTCACTGAAGTCTGAGATTTCCCAGTTCCGAGTTTCCAGTTGTTTTGAACGTGGCAGAAATCATGCAGGATTGACAGCATGGCCAATGTATTCAAACTTTTCTGGCCCATGGCATTACCCCCTTTTTCGTGATGTCCATTTGGTAGTTATGATCTTGTCTCATCGCTGCAACTCCCCTATGGACTCGGCGAAGGTCGAGAGCCAAGCCGCACTGCTTCTTGACACACTGCTCTCTCAACCCGGAAGCCAGCCGCACCAATGTGTCGCAGGAAACACTGTCGCACTGACGACCGAAGTCAGCTTGCAGGCACCCAGCCCGCCACATGGAGTCGCTAGAGCACGATGAGACAAGGACATCCCGGCCGGCCAAACCCTCCCCTAATCCGGATGACGCTGGGCCAATTGTGCGCCGCCTCATGGGTCTACGGTCACAGCCGGCTGTGACACAGCCTGGGATCGAACCCGGGGCTGCAGTGGCGCCTTAGCACTCATTGTTGAATTTGCAATTTACAACTTGTTGTGTAATGTTTATCTCCAATGGCCGATGAGCACCGATACGTTTTATCTATAATATCGCTTCATATGAAAAGGATTGAAAAGGATTTGCCAGTAGATTGCCCACTTGATGCATGATGATGACTGCTTGTCTAGCTTGCTAGCTAAGATTTTGAAAGTATGATGTTGACATGATCAGTCCAATCAAAGCTACGGTAGATATAACGTGATTTGATGTCATTTTATCTAGGGCCAATGACCTTGAGCCTTCTTGGATGGGCACTTCTAATCTAAGTCTATGGCAGCACCCAAGGTTCTTGAATTTTCGAGCTCTACCTGTAGATTTTGCGGCGACGTAGTGTCCCCATGAGTGACAGAACACTGAGCCAATCACAGCACAACTAGAGAACATTACCAACCCCTATGCTCCGTATTTTCAGCTGGCTGCCTCACCGCCACAGAAAGCACTGAGCTAGGCTGAAACGAACTGCATTTTGGAGCTGCCTTACTCAAGAAAGCAAAGAATTGACTTATTCTTCTATGAGGTTTATTGGCGGTTGGCATCCAATGGTTTAGTCCAAGATGGCGTAGCAGTGCGGTCGCGGTTTTATTCATTGTCCTTGTGTAAATATCCCGTTTCTAGTTTTTTTGTCTATTTTGTATATATTTCTAAATTTTTACTTTTCATTCTTTAACTAAATATACTTTCCTGCAACCCGCCTCACCCAACGTGGAAAGGATTCTATTATTTCTTTATAACTTTCATCAAGAACCTTAAGCTGAAACTAGTGTAGCTGCAACTGAATGGCTACTTGCTATTAGTCACCGTTAGCGTCTTCACCATTGTCCGTGGCCTACACTATCCACCAGCCAGCTCTAGCTCTAGCCTGGACAATTCGTCGGCCAGTCTGCACAGCGTGCTATCGACCCAGAGCTTATTGGACTTTCTGCCGGAATCACTGGACCCTAGCGCCGGATCATCGCAACCAGCTAGCTAGCTGCAACCTGTTGTTGGCTAATTACCATTGCCCTATAGCAAGCACCAGTTAGCCTTGAGCTAGCCTCAGGCCCATCTCCCGGCTATCTACCTCTCTGTCAACCGGACGGGACCTCCTAGTGTTGACACTGAGCCCCGCCGATCCAACACGACTGGTTTGCCGACAAAATCGTCTGATGTGGTTTCAACAGGCTTCCCGTTGCGACGACCACATAGATCCATCTGCCAGCCCCGGCCCGCTAGCACACGCAAACTACAACTGTGCTCCCTGCTAGCTGTGCTGAAGCACCAATTTGAACTGCTCTCGGACTCACATATTGCTGTTCACTGGACCTTATGATCACTCAGCTGCACAGCTGATGCCTGCTGGACTGTTCCTTTACACGGTACCCTGTCCTGTTTATTCTGTTTAGCCTCAGCCCAGACGTTATCGCTATTACCAGTTGTTGTCTTAGCTCTCTCTAATAACACCTGTGATTGCTTTATGCCTCTCTCCCATGTCAATTATGCCTTGCCTATTGCTGTTTGGGTTAGTTCTTATTATACAATTTCACTGTAGAACCCCTAGTCCCTCTCAAACTGCCTCAAATAGTTCCTTTGTTCCACCCCCCATACACGCCGAGACCGGCTCAATCGGTGCCTCCAGTGATGCTATCTCTTTCATTGTTACCCAACGCTTAGGGTTACCTGAACTGTACTCATATCCTTCCATATCCTTTTCTGTACATAATGCCCTGAATCTTTTCTACAAAGCCCGGAGAACTGCCCCCTTTATTCTATGTACCCAACGCACTAGAAGACCAGTTCTTAAAGCCTTTAGTCGTATCCTTATTCTAGTCCTCCTCTGTTCCTCTGGTGATGTAGAGGCTAACCCAGGCCCTGCAGCCCCCAGTATCACTCCTACTCCCCAGGAGCTATCATTTGTTGACTTCTGTAACCGTAAAAGTCTTGGTTTTCTGCACGTAAATATCAGAAGCCTCCTGCCTAAGTTTGAGTTATTCACTGCGTTGCACACTCCGCCAACCCTGATGTTCTAGCAGTGTCTGAATCCTGGCTTAGGAAGGCCACCAAAAATTCTGAAATTTCCATCCCCAACTATAACATTTTCCGTCTAGATAGAACTGCCAAAGGGGGTGGAGTTGCAATCTACTGTAGAGATAGCCTGCAGAGCTCTATCATACTATCCAGGTCTGTGCCCAAACAGTTTGAGCTTCTACTTCTAAAAATCCACCTTTCCAGAAATAAATCTCTCACTGTTGCCGCTTGCTACAGACCCCCCTCAGCCCCCAGCTGTGCCCTGGACACCATATGTGAATTGATTGCCCCCCATCTATCCTCAGAGTTCGTACTGCTTGGTGACCTAAATTGGGATATGCTTAACACCCCGGCCATCCTACAATCTAAACTAGATGCCCTCAATCTCACACAAATTATCAACGAACCTACAAGGTACAACCCTAAATCCGTAAACATGGGTACCCTCATAGATATCATCCTGACTAACTTACCCTCTAAATACACCTCCGCTGTCTTCAACCAGGATCTCAGCGATCACTGCCTTATTGCCTGCGTCCGTAACAGGTCCGCGGTCAAACGACCACCCCTCATCACTGTCAAACGCTCCCAAAAACACTTCAGCGAGCAGGCCTTCCTAATTGACCTGGCCCAGGTATCCTGGATGGATATAGATCTCATTCCGTCAGTAGAGGATGCCTGGTTGTTCTTTAAAAGTAATTTCCTCTCAATCTTAAATAAACATGCCCCATTCAAAAATACAGAACTAAGAACAGATATAGCCCCTGGTTCTCCTCAGACTTGACTGCCCTTGACCAGCACAAAAACATCCTGTGGCGTACTGCATTAGCATCAAATAGCCCCCGCGATATGCAACTTTTCAGGGAAGTTAGGAACCAATATACACAAGCAGTTAGGAAAGCAAAGGCTAACTTTTTCAAACAGAAATTTGCATCCTGTAGCACTAACTCCAAAAAGTTTTGGGACACTGTAAAGTCCATGGAAAAAAAGAGCACTTCCTCCCAGCTGCCCACTGCACTGAGGCTAGGAAACACTATCACCACCGATAAATCTACAATAATCGAGAATTTCAACAAGCATTTTGCTACGGCTGGCCATGCTTTCCACCTGGCTACCACTATCCCGGCCACCAGCTCTGCACCCTCCGCTGCAACTTGCCCATGCCCCCCCCCCGCTTTTCCTTCACACAAATCCAGACAGCTGATGTTCTGAAAGAGCTGCAAAATCTGGACCCCTACAAATCATCTGGGCTAGACAATCTGGACCCTTTCTTTCTAAAACTAGCCGCCGAAATTGTCGCAACCCCTATTACTAGCCTGTTCAACCTCTCTTTCGTAACGTCTGAGATCCCCAGAGATTGGAAAGCTGCCGCGGTCATCCCCCTCTTCAAAGGGGGTGACACTCTAGATCCAAACTGTTACAGACCCATATCCATCCTGCCCTGCCTTTCAAAAAGTTTTTGAAAGCCAAGTTAACAAACAGATCACCGACCATTTCGAATCCCACCGTACCTTCTCCGCTATGCAATCCGGTTTCCGAGCTGGTCATGGGTGCACTTCAGCCACGCTCAAGGTCCTAAACGATATTATAACCGCGATCGATAATAGACAGTACTGTGCAGCCGTTTTCATTGACCTGGCCAAGGCTTTCGACTCTGTCAACCACCGCATTCTTATTGGCAGACTAAATAGCCTTGGTTTCTCAAATGACTGCCTCGCCTGGTTCACCAACTACTTCTCAGATAGAGTTCAATGTGTCAAATCGGAGGGCCTGTTGTCTGGACCTATGGCAGTCTCTATGGGGGTGCCACAGGGTTCAATTCTTGGGCCGACTCTTTTCTCTGTGTATATCAATGACGTCGCTCTTGCTGCTGGTGACTCTCAGATCCACCTCTACGCAGACGACACCATTTTGTATACATCTGGCCCTTCATTGGACACTGTGTTAACAAACCTCCAAACGAGCTTCAATGCCATACAACACTCCTTCAGTAGCCTCCAACTGCTCTTAAACACTAGTAAAACTAAATGCATGCTCTTCAACCGAACGCTGCTTGCACCCGCCCACCCGACTAGAATCACTACTCTCGACGGGTCTGACCTAGAGTATGTGGACAACTACAAATATCTAGGTGTCTGGTTAGACTGTAAACTCTCCTTCCAGACTCACATTAAGAATCTCCAATCCAAAGTTAAATCTAGAATCGGTTTCCTATTTCGCAACAAAGCCTCCTTCACTCATGCTGCCAAACATGCCCTCGTAAAACTGACTATCCTACCGATCCTTGACTTCGGCGATGTCATTTACAAAATAGCCTCCAACACTCTACTCAGCAAATTGGATGTAGTCTATCACAGTGCCATCCGTTTTGTCTCCAAAGCCCCATATGCTACCCACCACTGTGACCTGTACGCTCTTGTTGGCTGGTCCTCACTACATATTCGGCGCCAAACCCACTGGCTCCAGGCCATCTATAAATCACTGCTAGGCAAATCCCCGCCTTATCTTAGCTCATTGGTCACCATAGCAACACCCACCCGTAGTATGCGCTCCAGCAGGTATATCTCACTGGTCATCCCCAAAGCCAACACCTCCTTTGGCCGCCATTCCTTCCAGTTCTCTGCTGCCAATGACTGGAACAAATTGCAAAAATCTCTGAAGCTGGAGACACTTATCTCCCTTACTAACTTTAAGCATCAGTTGTCAGAGCACCTTACCGATCACTGCACCTGTACACAGCCCATCTGAAATTAGCCCGCCCAACTACCTTATCCCTATATTGTTATTTATTTTGCTCATTTGTACCCCAGTATCTCTATTTGCACATCATCTCTTGCACATCTATCATTCCAGTGTTAATACTAATTGTAATTATTTTGCACTATAGCCTATTTATTGCCTTACCTCCATAACTTGCTACATTTGCACACACTGTATATATATTTATTTCTGTTGTATTTTTGACTTTGTTTTGTTTTACCCCATATGTAACTCTGTGTTGTTGTTTTTATCGCACTGCTTTGCTTTATCTTGGCCAGGTCGCAGTTGTAAATGAGAACTTGTTCTCAACTGGTTTACCTGGTTAAATAAAGGTGAAATAAAAAATAAAATAAAATAAAAGTTGCATTACTGCCACCTACTTGACTGGAGTGTAACTCCCTTATACTTTGCTTTAAAAAATAAATAAAAATACAACAAATACCCTACCATCTAATACTACACTCACAAAAAATATATAAAAATAATAAATAAATAATAATAACTACCATACTCCACTATTTAAATCTATGTATTCCTACTTCAGGCCAACAGCCTGAATGGAAGGGACACCACCACTTAACACACCCAGTAACTCTTCTAATGTCAAGTCTCGCACACCCAAATACCTCCCTGCAGCTGCCACCAAAACCTCTATTTTCTGTGACTTACGTTCCATCCCTGCAGTACAGTTGATATAACCATTGCTATAAATGCCAAAAATCAAATCTTACTGAAACATATATCACTTGTTGGTTTATCCCTCTGTACTGGTACATACAGTGGGGGGAAAAGTATTTAGTCAGCCACCAATTGTGCAAGTTCTCCCACTTAAAAAGATGAGAGAGGCCTGTAATTTTCATCATAGGTACACGTCAACTATGACAGACAAAATGAGAAAAAAAAATCCAGAAAATCACATTGTAGGATTTTTTATGAATTTATTTGCAAATTATGGTGGAAAATAAGTATTTGGTCAATAACAAAAGTTTCTCAATACTTTGTTATATACCCTTTGTTGGCAATGACACAGGTCAAACGTTTTCTTTAAGTCTTCACAAGGTTTTCACACACTGTTGCTGGTATTTTGGCCCATTCCTCCATGCAGATCTCCTCTAGAGCAGTGATGTTTTGGGGCTGTCGCTGGGCAACACGGACTTTCAACTCCCTCCAAAGATGTTCTATTGGGTTGAGATCTGGAGACTGGCTAGGCCACTCCAGGACCTTGAAATGCTTCTTACGAAGCCACTCCTTCGTTCCCCGGGCGGTGTGTTTGGGATCATTGTCATGCTGAAAGACCCAGCCACGTTTCATCTTCAATGCCCTTGCTGATGGAAGGAGGTTTTCACTCAAAATCTCACGATACATGGCCCCATTCATTCTTTCCTTTACACGGATCAGTCGTCCTGGTCCCTTTGCAGAAAAACAGCCCCAAAGCATGATGTTTCCACCCCCATGCTTCACAGTAGGTATGGTGTTCTTTGGATGCAACTCAGCATTCTTTGTCCTCCAAACATGACGAGTTGAGTTTTTACCAAAAAGTTATATTTTGGTTTTATCTGACCATATGACATTCTCCCAATCCTCTTCTGGATCATCCAAATGCACTCTAGCAAACTTCAGACGGGCCTGGACATGTACTGGCTTAAGCAGGGGGACACGTCTGAAACTGCAGGATTTGAGTCCCTGGCGGCGTAGTGTGTTACTGATGGTAGGCTTTGTTACTTTGGTCCCAGCTCTCTGCAGGTCATTCACTAGGTCCCCCCGTGTGATTCTGGGATTTTTGCTCACCGTTCTTGTGATCATTTTGACCCCACGGGGTGAGATCTTGCGTGGAGCCCCAGATCGAGGGAGATTATCAGTGGTCTTGTATGTCTTCCATTTCCTAATAATTGCTCCCACAGTTGATTTCTTCAAACCAAGCTGCTTACCTATTGCAGATTCAGTCTTCCCAGCCTGGTGCAGGTCTACAATTTTGTTTCTGGTGTCCTTTGACAGCTCTTTGGTCTTGGCCATAGTGGAGTTTGGAGTGTGACTGTTTGAGGTTGTGGACAGGTGTCTTTTATACTGATAACAAGTTCAAACAGGTGCCATTAATACAGGTAACGAGTGGAGGACAGAGGAGCCTCTTAAAGAATAAGTTACAGGTCTGTGAGAGCCAGAAATCTTGCTTGTTTGTAGGTGACCAAATACTTATTTTCCACCATAATTTGCAAATAAATTCATTAAAAATCCTACAATGTGATATTCTGGAGAAAAAAATTCTCAATTTGTCTGTCATAGTTGACATGTACCTATGATGAAAATTACAGGCCTCTCTGATCTTTTTAAGTGGGAGAACTTGCACAATTGGTGGCTGACTAAATACTTTTTTCCCCCACTGTATCTACTACTCACACCATTCCTCTCAGGATCCCTCCCCCTTGACCCATCTTCCTCTACTTTCTTCACTGCCTCAGCATATGACAACTTCTGCACTACTCTAACCCTGGAAACCTCAACCTGCGTCTCTCGCACCGGACATTTCGGATCCCCAGCCCCATGGGCACCCCTACAATTAACACATACCACTACTTTCCCCAATGCTACACATTCCTTTGTCTCATGCCCTTCTGCACACGTCTCACACCTAGGAACCTCCCTCCTACACACTGCTGCCACATGCCCATAAGCTTGACACCTTTAACAACGTAATGTTTTCTGCATAAAAGATCATACCGGATAACTTATATATCCTAACACCACTTTGTCGGGCAAAGACTCAACATCAAAACTCAAAAAAACAGACAATGACTCTTCTGTTTCTCCACTCACACTACCCTGTCTGCATCGCACCAAACGACGATCAAAAACACAGGGAATCTTCCCCTTCAGTTGGTCAGCATTCACATTTACCGCTACCCCAGTAATCACGCCTTTCAATGGCATCCTTTTCTTGAGAGCAAAACAATTCACATTTCTTTCCCCCATTCGTTTAACACGGAGCGCCTGCTCCCTCTGACCAGCAGAAACACAAACAATTATCACTAGACCACTTCTGGTTACCCTCACCGATTTCACAGCACCCAACTCTGTTTTCAGCCATCCTGAAACCACAAATGGATCAGCCGAAAGGCAAGGGTCCACTTTTTCCAAAAACTTCACTCCTACTGTCACAGACTCATCTTTATCCTGACCCTCGGTGCAAACCTCGGGCTCCGAGAACTTCACCTTACATACTTCGCCCTCATTCACTTCCATTTCTCCTCCTGTCTTCAACTCACTCTGTTTACACTTTCTACCATTCTTCTTTAACAAACCTTGTCCCTTTTTCCCGCCATTTTTAACTGACTCAAGCTCACCCTCTTCCTCCCTCTCTCTCTTAGACCTCCTCTGCCTCTCTTTTTCCCTCCATTCCTCCTCCGTATTCCAAGTATAACTCTCCTTATGATAGTACTGCACTTCTCCTGGTCTCCTGTCATACATCTAGTTCTTGCCTTGTCTAGTGATGACATTTCTCATCCGACTCCCCCTACTCTTCCAATTTCCCCCACGTCCAATACGATAAATTGTACTGATTTCTTCGTTATGTAGACCCTCAAACACTGAAGTCAAACATGTTTGTTTTCATGTTACACGCATCAATGTGGCCCTGTCAAGTTCCGACCTCTCGCCCTACCCCCCAAAAAAGAGACCATGTTTGTGTGTTTTACATTGTTTGCAAACTGATATGTGACACGTATTCAGGGGCGCAACTTGGGGGGTAGAAGGATTACTTTTATACTATCCCAGGTATTCCTTAAAGAGGTAGGGTTTCAAGTGTCTCCGGAAGGTGGTCAGTGACTCCGCTGTCCTGGCGTCGTGAGGGAGCTTGTTCCACCATTGGGGTGCCAGAGCAGCGAACAGTTTTGACTGGGCTGAGCGGGAACTGTGCTTCCGCAGAGGTAGGGGGACCAGAAGGCCAGAGGTGGAAGAACGCAATGTCCTCATTTGGGTGTAGGGACTGATCAGAGCCTGAAGGTAAGGAGGTGCCGTTCCCCTCACAGCTCCATAGGCAAGCACCATGGTCTTGTAGCAGATGCGAGCTTCAACTGGAAGCCAGTGGAGTGTGCGGAGGAGCGGGGTGACGTGAGAGAACTTGGGAAGGTTGAACACCAGACGGGCTGCAGCGTTCTGGATGAGTTGTAGGGGTTTAATGGCACAGGCAGGGAGCCCAGCCAACAGCGAGTTGCAGTAATCCAGACGGGAGATGACAAGTACCTGGATTAGGACCTGTGCCGCTTCCTGTGTAAGGTAGGGTCGTACTCTGCGAATGTTGTAGAGCATGAACCTACAGGATCGGGTCACCGCTTTGATGTTAGCAGAGAACGACAGGGTGTTGTCCAGGGTTTTTCTAAAACCAAAGTTGCGCCCCTGCATGTATTAATGCAAAAATAACATGCAAAACAGGCAAAAATAATAATTACACAATTTTAATGATTTGCTAAACAGGCTCTGCCCCACCTGCCCTGAATGATGGGTCGCCACTGCAAACCTTACATATTTTAATGTGATCCTTGCTATCTGGGATCCCTGGGACCTCCAACTCTGACATCACCCCATTGAAGTTGAACATTTAAATGGTTAAGGTAAAGGTTTGGTAAGAGCTACATTTAGGGTAGGGGTTAAGGTTAGGATTAGTGTTTAGCTAGGCACCATATAATTATTATGATGGGATAAAGGTCAGCCATTTTGGTCGGGGAGTTGGCCAACCATGGTTTGCCAGTGATGTGATAAGATGTTGTGTAAAAAATGAATTTGAATAATTTATCTGCACTAGCCAGACAGTTTTAGAGATTTCATGAATTTTTCAAATTCACTGCCAATATGCCAACATTCCATTCAAACAATTTAGTCAATCCACAGCCATACACTGGCTGAAATCAGTTGATGATAAGATTTGGACAAGTTGTAAATGCAACAAGTACTGATATTGTATCATAAAATAGGACTCAAAACAAAAATTGAGACATTTAAGGTGTGTTTACATATATTTTGGAGGCTATTTATACAGAAAATTGCTACGTTCATTCTCCTAACCTGTTACAAAAAAGTAACATCTTGACGTCGTTGAGAAATGCTGGATCCCTTCTAGCTATGACCGGCTGACACCAGCTTTCGAAATCTTCCTGATTAGTCACGTGGGTAGCGCGTCAGCCAGGCTAATGAAACTAAAGAAAAGGGGCTTTGTTAGGATAAAAAATGCTCATATAACCACGGCATGCATAATGGGTTATGTAGCTCGTAGTTTAAAATAGCTAATCATCAGCGCCCCCATATTGAAGTAGACACGATTTCACCGGCTTGTCAAAGATATATAACTAACCCCTTTTGTATGGGGGTTTGTGACATGTGTACTACCGTCTCTGATGAGTACTTCCGGGACGTTGGGGCGGGGCGCTTTGGCACAAGACAAGTTTTCACAGGTAAGGAAAGTTCTTATGATAGCAACATTCCCATGTTTTGATGTGTCAATGCTGTATACAGGATATGATAAATAACATTTTGCAACATAGGCAACATGCCCGCTAACTATCGATAGTAAGTTAACTAGCTAGCTTTGCCAGTTTTGACCGCTTGATCATAAGATTAAAGTGTTTTGAGTTATTTAATTAATCTCGCCCACATTGTCCATTTAACATGCCTTTTAAAAATTTGGAATGATCCATTTTCGTTAATTTGGCTAGCTACCAGCTTTTTCATTGATATTATCCTTGAGTGTCCTTGAAAGTCCGGGGTACGATTTGCCCTTTATTGACTAACACAATTAATTGGACTAAGGCGTCTTCTGTACGGGAGAGTTTTGTTTAGCGCCCCGATGCTAAATCTGAACATTAACACGCGTCCTTTGCCTTACGTTTTTGGATGCATAAGGAGTTTATCTTTCAAAATTTGTTAGAAAAAAATAAGCTGTACTATCTAGTAAGCTTACACACAGGTGTTCGGAGCAAACTCTGGAAGAAGTGTAGTTTTGTCGGATGGAGGCACCCATAGCTATATGGATCTGTGCAAAACGGCTACAGTACAGTAAGTGTATATATTTTTTCTCGTTGATGAAAGTTTAGGGCCATATGTTTGGAAAGCCATATTGCAAGCAATGATTATTTACTTTTTTAAACGTTAAAAACACAGCGTCGGGATTGTAGTTCACATGAGTCAGTTGTGTGTGAAGCTAATGGCTGAACTGTAGGAAGAAGGCAGAATGTTGTAGGCTACGACTAGCCCAATAATGGACTAAAGGAGCCTAACGTTGCTCCTTGTAGTCCAAGGACATTAGATGTTCTGTTTAAAGGCGAATTGGCTTTGGAAGACACAACCGCCAAATACTCCATCTAAACATGAATCGATTCTCAATTACGGTAGTGTTCTACAAACAAATCCCTCTACTTTCATATCACATCAAAATAATTTCCCAAATGTAAGTACACTGTTTTAACCAGTTTTAACGCCGTTGCAGCCGACAGTATTTTTCAGTGACAACACGTTTGTGGTGTCAGTCTTCCGTTGAGATGCAGATAGCTAATTAGCACAGGTAGCTAGTCCACTGTCTTCCGTCAGTTTTCTGTAAACAACCGCTGTAACATGGAAATATGGCGGTGTGGGAAACCTAACCCTATAAAAAGGTGTATCAATTTAATCATTATTTTATTATTTCTCGCTGATATGAAAGATAAGGTCCTTCTGCTTCCAAACCCGTACCGCAAACGATGCGTGTTAATTTTCAGACTGAGCGTCAGGACTCTTAACAAAATACCCCCGTCCTTCGTCCAATGACTCTTATGTGTAATGTAATGAAACTGAGTCAAATCAAATCTGATTTTATTTGTCACATGCGCCAAATACAACAGGTGTAGACCTTACCGTGAAATGCTTACTTACCAGCCCTGTGGTCCTCTGTAGCTCAATTGGTAGAGCATGGCGCTTGTAACGCCAGGGTAGTGGGTTCGATCCCTGGGACCACCCATACGTAAAAATGTATGCACACATGACTGTAAGTCGCTTTGGATAAAAGCGTCTGCTAAATGGCATATTATTTATTATTATAAGCCCTTAACCAACAATGTAGTTCAAGAAATAGAGTTAAGAAAATGTTTACTAAATAAACTATAAAGTAAAACATTAAATTAAAAGTAACAATAAAATAACAAGGATATATACAGGGGGTAACTGTACCGAGTCAATGTGCTGGGGTACAGGTTAGTCAAGGTAATTTGTACATGTAGGTAGGGGTAAAGTGACTATGCATAGTCATGATCAAGGGCTAGATTCCGACTGCTACAACATGTATGGTTGTTCATGGTTTGCAATGAATTAATGACTGGTAAAAATACAATAGTATACAAAAGAAGTACTAGCTATCTGTAATGTCACATGTTTATACAGCAAATCTGTCTGCAAAATATTATTTTTCAATTTCTCCTTTTCTTCCCCTTCCAGACCAAAGCCTTCACCACAGCTGCCTTACAGCACCACCTCCAGGCTCCCTAACACTGCACTCTGGATCCCTGTTGTCACCATGCTAGCCCGTGGGATCACTGCTCACCGCATCAGCAAGACCATCACCTTGTACCTGAATGAGACGGCCTCACCTAAACCCTCCCCTGGTCATCTGTCTGCCCTGAACGATGCAGCCAGCACCTCTCCATCCCCAGCCCTTACCCCTGCCCCAACCAAGCCCCTGCTGCTGATGCTGCCCTGGTTGGGGTCGCGACCTCAGGCTGTGGCCAAGTACTGTGAGATCTATTTCCGTACAGGCTTCGATGTGCTCATAGTGGAGAGTGAGGTAAGGAAGGGGCAACGTCATGGGTGGGAAATATGTAACAATTTAAACATTCTGTTTAGAATGCTCCTCTCTATGGTCTCCTTTCTCTCTAAAATACCTCTCCTATCCCCTCTCCTCTACCCTAGGTGAGTCAGTTCCTCTGGCCTCGCTGGGGCCTGGATTACGGGGCGAGGGTACTAGATGTCCTGCAGAGTGACCGTTTTGTGACACGCCCCCTGCTCGTGCACGCCTTCTCCATAGGAGGGTACACCTTCACCCAGCTGCTGGTGCATGTGTCCCGCGACACACAGAAGTACTACGGCTTCACTCACAGGATCAGAGGCCACATATATGACAGCCTAGTGCTGGGCTCACTGGAGAGGATGGCTACAGGTGAGTCTGGGGGACAGGGGTTACCGTTAGAGGATACCGACCAGGTGTAACACATCTGACAGCCTAGTACTGTCTAGTACAGCCTGGTTAGAGGTTATAAAGCTAACCAAAGAGCTGACGTTGTCCTTTATCATCAGGCCATTTATACTGAACAAAAATATAAACGCAACAATTTCAATGATTTTACAGTTCATATAAGGAAATTCATTAGGACCTCCGAATGAGTTTTTCCCCCAAAAAGGGCTTTATTACAGACAGAAATACTCCTAAGTTTCATCAACTGTCCGGGTGGCTTGTCTGACGATCCCGCAGGTATGGAAGCCGAATGTGGAGGTCCTGGGCTGGCGTGGTTACGTGTGGTCTGCGGTTGTGAGGCTGGTTGGACATACTGCCAAATTTTCTAAAACGACGTTGGAGGTGGCTTATGGCAACAGCTCTTGTGGACATTCCTGCAGTCAGCATGCCCATTTGCGCGCTCCCTCAACTTGAGACATATGTGGCATTGTGTTGTGACAAAACTGCACATTCTAGAGTGGCCTTTAATTGTCCCCAGCACAAGGTGCACCTGTGTAATGATCATGCTATTTAATCAGCTTTTTGATATGCCACACCTGTCAGGTGGATGGATTATCTTGGCAAATGAGAAATTTTCACCTAACAGGGTTTATAAACAAATGTGTGCACAATTTGAGAGAAATAAGCTTTTTGTGCGTATAGAAAAATTCTGGGGTCTTTTATTTCAGGTCATGAAACATGGGACATGTTGCGTTTATATTTTTGTTCAGTATACATTTTGTAATTGATTATCTTCTCAGGTCTAGGTAAGAACCTGTTCCCCCGGCTGGAGAGCCTGGTGAAACGGGCCAGTATGCTCTACTTCAGAGCCTTCAAACACCACACAGTCGACTACTTCAACACCGGCATCGATGTCTTCTGGAACAACCCTGTCACCGCACCCGCGCTCGTCTTCTTTTGCCAGAACGACGCACTGTGCGACCCGGAAGGCATGGAGGAGATCATCGCCTACTGGAGGAAACGAGGGATGGAGGTGACAGACAGGAAATGGGAGGAGTCAACACATGCAGGCCACCTGAGACGACACCCCCAGGAGTACCTGTCCACCTTAGAGACATTCCTAAAGAGTCTCGGTATGGTCCCTCTCAAGGCCAAGATGTGACCCTAGGCAGGACCCACACAGCTGTGGTCCGGTCCAGAAACAATTCCTAACCCTATCCACTACCCCTTAGGCCTTCAGCATGGCCCCCAGCCAGGCCAAGTGACAACAGGGCACAGCTGTGGTCCGGTCCAGAAATAGCCCCTAGCCCCTACACCCCTAAGCACTCAGGCTCCCCTCAAGACCAAGATGTGACTGCAGGACGTGACAGTTTGCACTTCACTTACCTACAAATTCCAAGTTTGAGCACTGTAGGTATAGTGGGGACTTGTTGTATACACTTTTACATATTCTTGAAGAATGTTCAATTAACTCTTAAAAGGCGACCTAACAGTTTTTTATTATAATAAATAATGAGGTACTTGTTTAGTAGACTTTTGGCAAAAGGAGTCAATGTTTAGATGTTTCTGAATCGTACCAGAAATGTCATGTGAAATACCCTCTGCACTGTGAATGCATTACGTAGGTTACGTAGAGTTCTGAATACCTCAACAGCACCATTCTATGGTGACAATCTCTAATAGTGTCCACCTCATTTTCAAACACTTAAAACACGGAAGCCAAACGCGGATAAAACTTCCTCCGCTCTCGTACATTATCATAATTCATATGAGCACCACTAGAAATCCCTGCATTAGCATGTTTCTGTTAGCTGATAAATCCTGAAAAAATACACCATATTGCTGGCCTGCTAATGTGTCTGGAACTTGTAGGCTAAACATTCAAGAAAAAAAACATAATTGATCCAAAATGGTCGCCCAATCAGGCATGCTAGATGCAATCATTTCGAAATGAATATGCATTCAAAACGCCAGGCTCTTGAGCGGTTATTGAAATGATAGGCTTTTTACTGCAGTTTACAGCCTAGACTAGAGTTTTGTACTCACTTAAACAATAACATTCTTCATGACATTGTGTTGTTGTAGTAGGCTACATTTCTTGTCATTTCTTACATAATTAATTTTACCAACACAAAAAGATCCCGTGTCGAGCGAACAAATGATCTGTTGGCATTGATAAAATTGTACTGAAACTTCCTGTTTCCATCACAGCTGTCATAAAAATAGTTTTAATACAGTATGACTTTACTCGCATAAAAACTGTGGATGGAAACGTGGTTTATGAAGTTTTCCAGACATGATTAATCTCCTGTCTATGTAGAAACGTAATTTATATTTTGCATATAATCTACCCACCGTTATTTATTAACCAATCAAGTAGCAGTCTTTATATTTATTTTCACCGTCATCCTGCATTACCTCGGACCCCAGGTTGAGTACCCCTGTTCTAGGACCTCCTAAATCTACAGGTTTATAATACTATGTCATTATCATCCCTGTGTGGATTCTGTGTACATCACGGTATTAAAGACGTTGAAGTGAAGGTCCGATTGTCTTTGCCGTTCTTTCAAAATAAATAATGTTTTGTTAAGACATACTGCAACACTTCAATGCAATGTTTTCCAACAGAAGTGCCATTTTACTGTAACTGGATAAAGACATGAATTTTGATTAATTTGTCAATGTTACCATTAGTTGATTTTCTAATATTTACACTGGAAAGGATGCCGAGTTGACAATGTACTATGGACAAGATCTTTACATGATTTGCTTCCAAGATTTAGCCAATTCTGTCAATTTGTTTTAGCCAAACCTAAAATAAAAATGTCATGATCCGCCAGTACTGTTGGTCCACCGTACTACTTGTATTAGAGCTATTGTGATGCATTCTATTTTTGGAAAACATTAAAATAACAAATGTTGGATTTTGTGGGACTCTGGCTGGGGAAAACGTGTGCTTGTTTCGAGAGATGTTGCAAAACAGGACTGGCGGTAGAACGAATCAGTTGGATGGGTGTATGATTTCCATAGGCGGGCACGTTTTTTCACGGGTTCCCCAGTGTGCACGCGCTTGCGCGTTGACACTTTTAAATGTGTGTAATTGTAAAGACCATAGGCAGCTGACGACAAACATAAGGAATAAGAAGACTTGCTGGTGTCGATGCAAGATCTGCCGAATCTGGCTGACCGTCGGCAGATTCGGTCGGCAGTCAGATCTTGCATCGACATGGGAATCACTGATGACATCTCCTTACAATTGCAAGATGGCTGCGTCGTTGAGAAAACGTGTGTTTACCATTTGAAACTAGCTAGCTACTCGCAGTTACCATGCTTTCATACATTTATCAAAATAATATAAAAACTGTATCTATGTGTTGGAAATTAAGATTATTATTTTGGATAGTTTAGAATTCGCTGGGGAGACAATACTTTTGAAAGTGTCGGAAAGAAAGTAGCCAGCTAGCTTGTCAGTGTGCTCCATTGCTATATTGGTTGACTGGCTAAAAAAAAGCAACAGTGATCAGAAGAAACTAGCTAAAGATTTTAGCACATAATAAGCAATGACCATGTCAGCCCTTACAATATTCGTCCGGAGTTTGCCAGTAGATGCATCTAACGACCGCCTGGAGGAGATATTCTCTGAGATTGGACCTGTGAAACACTGCTTTGTTGTCAAGGAAAAAGGTGAGACCGCTACTAGTTAGCTAGCTTGTTAACTTCATTTACATAAAATTTTAGTCATTTAGCAGACGCTCTTATCCAGAGCGACTTACAGTTAGTGAGTGCATACATAATTTTTATATTTTTCATACCCCCCGTGGGAATGACATTTGTCATCTTTGTAAAATTGTGCTGATCTCAACGTCATGTCATGAAACTACAAGAATCCAGACCATGTCATGCTTTGTAATAATATTCAAGAATATGTGTGAAAAGGCCAGTCTGACATGTGGGCCCTTCAGGTGAAGACAAATGTCGTGGGTTTGGGTATGTCACCTACTCCATGGAGGAGGATGCACAGCGCGCCGTTAGAGGTGAAAGACTACAATGGACAGAAGATCAATGTGTCGGTGGCCAAAAAAAATCGAAACGACAAGAAAAGGAGAACAACGGGTATGGAAAACTTATGTGGATGCTTAGCTGTTATTTAGCTAGATGCCTACCTTACATTTTTTATGGTGAAGTTAGAGGATCAAACATTTTATTGTCATCTTGTCTTCTACACAGCCACAGCACCAAAAGAACCAGTACCACAAAAATAACATAAATCTCAAGGAGGTGTAGTATATGAAGAATTATCACTTTGCTAATGTTTTCAAGTGGAACCTGAGAGGATGTTTATTTAGTGTCAGAGGGAATTGTTTTAGGGTGACGCCCCATAGAAGACAGGGGATTGGACAGTAGAGGGAGCCACCCATATTTTGGGAATATTATAAGTACTGGGTTTAAACAAAGAAGAGCGGAGCGGACATTGTAATTTGGAAAACACTGCTCTCCGGGTGATCATGACATCTGTAAACTTATGCTGAAATCTTGTGACATGAATAAAACTTATGATCAAAGTTCAGTATAAGCGGACTCCTTTGTTTAACAGCAATAATTAGCAACATTGACTCGACACTACAAAATGGCGTCACGAACAGGATCGGTCTGCGTCTCTCCTTTGTTCCATTCATGGGCGCCGAGCTGACTCTCGTTCCAAAGTCATGGCCAGATAAGGGTGAGTTTCCTCACCACTTTGGGCATTTGTTAGTTCGAAGGCTATTTGAGTGTGCAAGGGGGAGATGTACCGTGTAAAGTACTTGTGTGTGCTGGTGTGGCTGTTATTGCTGTGGACTAGGGGTCTGTCATAACTATTCTAAATTTGGTTGCACTGGTGAACGGCGCAAATAGGGGGGAGTGTCTATAGAGATATTTTGCTTGAATAGGAATTCAAGAACAATCGATTGAAAGGAATAAGGCCAAGGTATATGTATACAAATTAGGACATTGCGAATCTGGAAAGACCTCTAAACAAGGCGATCTTTAGGATGGGCCGAAAATCCTGTAACATGTTAGATGGAATGGGTGAGTCCTGGGGACTGGAGGCTGTGGTATATACATTCTATTGCAAGTTACCGCTCAGCTGGTGTTTGACGAAGCATTTGTTTGATGTGACTGCTCATTGAATATCCATAGAACTCGCGGCAGCATAAAGTTAGGGCCAAAGGAAAATGAATTTTACGGCGCAATGTAGGTTACATTGCTACATGCTACATGCCACATGTTACATACAGTGGGGAAAAAAAGTATTTAGTCAGCCACCAATTGTGCAAGTTCTCCCACTTAAAAAGATGAGAGAGGCCTGTAATTTTCATCATAGGTACACGTCAACTATGACAGACAAAATGAGAAAAGAAAAATCCAGAAAATCCCATTGTAGGATTTTTTATGAATTTATTTGCAAATTATGGTGGAAAATAAGTATTTGGTCACCTACAAACAAGCAAGATTTCTGGCTCTCACAGACCTGTAACTTCTTCTTTAAGAGGCTCCTCTGTCCTCCACTCGTTACCTGTATTAATGGCACCTGTTTGAACTTGTTATCAGTATAAAAGACACCTGTCCACAACCTCAAACAGTCACACTCCAAACTTCACAATGGCCAAGACCAAATAGCTGTCAAAGGACACCAAAAACAAAATTGTAGACCTGCACCAGGCTGGGAAGACTGAATCTGCAATAGGTAAGCAGCTTGGTTTGAAGAAATCAACTGTGGGAGCAATTATTAGGAAATGGAAGACATACAAGACCACTGATAATCTCCCTCGATCTGGGGCTCCACGCAAGATCTCACCCCGTGGGGTCAAAATGATCACAAGAACGGTGAGCAAAAATCCCAGAACCACACGGGGGGGACCTAGTGAATGACCTGCAGAGAGCTGGGACCAAAGTAACAAAGCCAACCATCAGTAACACACTACGCCGCCAGGGACTCAAATCCTGCAGTGCGAGACGTGTCCCCCCTGCTTAAGCCAGTACATGTCCAGGCCCGTCTGAAGTGCATTTGGATGATCCAGAAGAGGATTGGGAGAATGTCATATGGTCAGATGAAACCAAAATATAACTTTTTGGTAAAAACTCAACTCGTCATGTTTGGAGGACAAAGAATGCTGAGTTGCATCCAAAGAACACCATACCTACTGTGAAGCATGGGGTTGGAAACATCATGCTTTGGGGCTGTTTTTTCTGCAAAGGGACCAGGACGACTGATCCGTGTAAAGGAAAGAATGAATGGGGCCATGTATCGTGAGATTTTGAGTGAAAACCTCCTTCCATCAGCAAGGGCATTGAAGATGAAACGTGGCTGGGTCTTTCAGCATGACAATGATCCCAAACACACCGCCCGGGCAACGAAGGAGTGGCTTCGTAAGAAGCATTTCAAGGTCCTGGAGTGGCCTAGCCAGTCTCCAGATCTCAACCCCATAGAAAATCTTTGGAGGGGAGTTGAAAGTCTGTGTTGCCCAGCGACAGCCCCAAAACATCACTGCTCTAGAGGAGATCTGCATGGAGGAATGGGCCAAAATACCAGCAACAGTGTGTGAAAACCTTGTGAAGACTTACAGAAAACGTTTGACCTGTGTCATTGCCAACAAAGGGTATATAACAAAGTATTGAGAAACTTTTGTTATTGACCAAATACTTATTTTCCACCATCATATGCCAATAAATTCATTAAAAATCCTACAATGTGATTTTCTGGAATTTTTTTCTCATTTTGTCTGTCATAGTTGACGTGTACCTATGATGAAAATTACAGGCCTCTCTCATCTTTTTAAGTGGGAGAACTTGCACAATTGGTGGCTGACTAAATACTTTTTTTCCCCACTGTACATGCTACATGCTACATGCTAACATGTGACCTTAGAGGGCCATCGAGATGGAATAAAGCCTCTTAAATGATGTTTGTGTGTGTAGAATTTAAGTTCTAGGCTTTGTGAGCTCTGTTAAATGTTGTTTGGCTATGAGGAGAAAACTGAGTTACAGCGGGACTGTTAACTTTCTGTTTGGCTTGGGGAGAGAGCTGCTTGAGGGCTCCGTCCACGCTGAAATCGTATTGGTGAATGAACTGCGCATGCGTGTGATTTGATGACTTTAGAGTTACGTAGGGAGAATATGCCACTGCCTACACTGGGTGCAAGGGGGAGACGCAGACAAAAGACAGAGATTTAGAGTCTAATGGTGTATTCTGGTTGTTACATCGGCTGTTTGACGATGAAACTGTTTTCTTGAGACATATTGAATTGATAAATGAGAGAGATATGTTGATGGATTAAAAATAAAAATAATTAAATAAATAAATAAAAAATGTTATTGATCTATTTATGCGATTCCTGAGTTAATTCTTAGCGCAAATGTGACTGGAGGAATATTGAATGGTTGAAATAACTCAGTGACTGCATAAACTACTAATTTCTTGTCTGTTTCTTTGTTCTTTTGTCATATGAGAGACGATAAGAGGAACGAGGAGAGAGAGAGAAAGAGAGGAAGTGCTGACGTGTACATCATGTGACAGGGTGTGACGCGACAAGAGGCTGCTGCGACAGGATCAAGTCAAAAGAGAATCAGGCTAGTGCTGTTCTGTTTACAAAGTCTTCCCCTACAGGATATTTGATGTTATGACAATTTGACAAAGACTTGGCAAAAGACTGATAAAATAAAAATTGCATTTTGGAGTTTCTGTGAATGAGTGGGTTTGATTAGAGTTGTGTTGGGAATCGAGTACTGACATTATTCTGTAAAATTAAGATAATTGGATGCTTATTAAGCAATGGGGTTTATGAGTACTGTAGTGTTGCTGGATTATAGGTATTTTCTTTTTGGATTGCTCTGAAGTTGTCTACTTTCCTGTACTTTTCCTGATTGAAGGTGGTAAGATAGCCACTAATTGATAAATTAGTAAAATAGGAAATATAAATACAAAATTATTTTTGATTATTCATACATTTATTGATTAATTGTTTAATTGAAGAAGAAGAAAAATATTAATTAATTTTTTGAATATTCATATTTTTATTGATTCATTTTTATTATTTAGGAAAAAAACAAACATTTTTTTTAGTTTATATTAAAAATTAAAGGGAGGACACTATAAGCTATATATTCTAAAATAATAATAAAATAATTCACAATAAAGGAATATAAAAGAGTTGTTACAATGGGGAAAAAGGACCTAAGGACTATGAAGGTAATTGCACCTGTTGATATAGTACAAAATAGTAATCCTTTAGTTAATGGTATTGCAAGGTTATCCGGCAAATGGAACAAACGTTGGCCTGACATTGAACAACCATGGCCAGTGGAAGGGACTCTTAACCCTGACGTAATCAACATAATGAAAGTGCTTCTGTCAATTCATAAAGCAGATCAAAAGAAAGAGAAAAAAGGGAACAGCGTAAAGAAAAGAGACAAAGAGAGCTGGGTGTTCTTAAGCTGTTTGAGAATGAAGGACAAAAACTGATAAAAGATGCCAGAGAAAAACTAATGGCAGAAGTCAGTACTCCTTTCTCACATACGGATTCAGGAAAAAGACCCCCACCTTATGAGGAAGAAGTAGAGCATAAGGACGTCTATCCTCAGCTTCCGGTGATCATTCAGGAGGGTGATTATTGCATCAGAGATGAAGAGGAACGAATAATAGAGAGAGGACAAGCAGAAACGACCATAAAAATGAATCCAAACTCCAGAAGTAAGAAAAAACCGAGATGTCTGTAACTAAGAGAAGAATGAGGTTCGGAAAGATGAAGACAAAGATAAAGACTTGGAGAGTAAAGGTGCTTCATATTCAAGAGGATTTTACCCAACAATGATTAGCAAAGAAGAAATAGAAAGAGATATAGACCGATGCGTATCATGCCTGGATAAAGCGAATAGTTTAGAAGAAGTAACACAACTGGAGGAACAACTCAAGAAGCTGAAGATACAGAAGAAGAAACTGCTGAGAAAAGGATCCCAAGAATTGGAGGAGAAGAATACATTGAGGCCAAGGAAAGAGAGAAAAGTAAGAAGATGATGGAAGATGATATTTCGAGGACAGAACATAGAATATAACCTTTTGAAGAATACTGATATGTCAACAACAAGAAAGAGCAGGACCAAGAAACTCTCAGAAAACTTGATCAAATACAACTGGAGGGGAAGAAGAAGAAGAAGAAGGTGGAGAAGAAGAAGGAGAAGAAAAGCTTTGGTTATGAAGAATCAGGGTGAACCACATCAACAATCACTGCTATAGCTTCAACTGAACAAGGTCAAATGCAATTGTACCAGCCACAACAAGTGGTATAAGTTGTTCCATATCCATAGATAGTTTCTGGAAAGAGGGAATTTCTGAGGAAGATAAAGGAGCAAGTGAAGATCACCTGTACTCCAGGTGAACCCTTAAAGGAGCAAGGATTCTAGAGTGCCTAGAAGATCCGAAGGGGGGTGTCAGCTGGTAGCACCAATTAGGGAAAAAATATCCAACAATTGAAGTGAAAACAAAGGACTATGAGAAGTGATGGTGAATAGAGGAAAAGCTTTTATCTGTGTTGAGCCTAAAGAGGTTACACATCTCACTATGTAAAATTAACTAATTAGGATAGTGTTTTGAGAGAGTAAAACAGTTGATTACTCTTAAGGAACCAATTGAGCTCTGCTATAAAAATCAAAGAGAAATTAAAATACACATACTGGTATCAGAACATATACCTATTGCATTGTTGGGAAGAGATGCATTGTGTAAATTGAACTGTACAATAAGATGTACACTAGACGGCTGTCTGGTAGAATATTTTAAAAGAGTAGGGTTTTTGGGAATCTATTAGACTGCCTATTAGACAATCTGTCTGAAAAATAAAGTTAAAAGGGGTGACTGTTATTCTTGGTTACATTCCTACACCAAGAGATTTCAAACTAGGCTAAAAGATGTTTAATCGTTTGCCAAGTCTGTGTGTGAAGAAGTCAGAAGCAGGTGGGGATTTCCCGATCAGATATTCAAAAAAATTGGTGGTAAGGGCTTTTGTGAATAAATCAGTGGAAAAGGTTTTTAAAAGTTAGGAGAAAATATTAGATTAAAAAAGTTAGGAAAACTAGGGTTGAAGGAACTCTAGGACAGTAAGCTAAGTTTCAATGTTAGTTAGTAGTAAGAGAGAGAGAACTAGTGGTGATAGATGGAAATACAAGTCAGGAGTTCAAAGTCTTAGGGAGAATGGATGAAGTAACAACAAGGACATTAACACTTCAGCATATTAAAACAACAGTTAGAAGCAATTCAACTCTTTCAACATTGATAGTTATTGAAGCCATCAATATATCACATTTGATTACAAGGGAGCCAATAGCTCCAGCACCAATTTTAGAGGAATTTCATAGTCTGGGAAGCCTACCATTGGAGGATAAGTCTAAGAGAGAAGTGGGGATTTTTCCAGGGTATGGTGTAAAATTTGGGAAGATAACATAGATAATATTACCTATACTTTGCAGGGTTTTGCAAATGAAATGATAAGAGGGTTTAACCTTCTGTCGAATACTCAAAGAAGTCACAGACTGACGCTGTTAAAACATGATATGGCTCTTGACTATATTCTAGCAAAACAAGGTGGCTTATGTTTGGCTATGACTTTGACGGGGGATAATTGTTATACTTTGATTCCAGATAGTTCAGATAATATCACTAGTGTTATAGATGCATTGAAGAATATAAGGGATGCATTTGGTAGATCTGAAGGAGCTGGATGGTCAGCGAAGTCTTGGTTGCAAGATCAGTTAGGCCCAGTGGGAGCAGTGATGGTTCAGATTTTAGTAGCAGCTTTGATAGCACTGTGTGTGATGTTTTTCTTTTGTAATTTGTTACTGACCTTTGCGAAAGCTATGATATTGAGATGGGTTGGAGTAGTGATGCCTGGAGACAACACTCAGATGCCGTTGTTGACTGTTCCTGATCTGGAAGAAGAGGGACAAGTGGGACTGGATGGAGTATTGATGGATAAATATCCTTTTTTGATTATTTGATTATTTTTTAAATGTTTTTCAATATTAGTGTGATTTTAGTATTTTGTTATGAATCAAAGGGGGGAAATAGGATAATGTGATTCATATATAATTTATATATAATTTTTTATATTCTTAGTTGATATTGATGTTTTAATTTGAAAGTGTTGTTTTGCAAAAGATACTGTTTGGTCTTTTCTTTTCTTCCAGAAGCATTTGGGGGAATATGTAGAGATTGAAATACTCAAACAAGGACAATATGAAGGGACAATATGAAAGGAGAATATGAAGGGAAAGGTGGAGATGGAACAAGGAAGGTGTGGAAATGTTCCGATTCCATCATCAACGATGCATTGGAAGTCGACACTGCTGAGGAGATGAAGTGTAGTGGACTACATTCCAGTGTCTGCAATGAAATATAGACATATTTGCATGTGGAATACATAATTTGTGTCATATTCTTTCTGTATTCATTTTTGTAGAATGATATTTGATGTTATTGGATACATGTGGGGATCTTATATGTTTTTGTTTATTTCGTGAATGCTTAGGGACATGAAGTCTAGGCAGGGATAGAGATAATCCACCGTAGGGTCCGATGGGTCGACCAGCCTGAGAGTGGACATTTTGGATATTATTTTATTTGCTGGGGCTTTCATGTGTATTTAATTGCATCATAGTTTCAAATGCATTGATAAAGATTTATGAATTGATCTGGAGTACTTAGGTGGTTGCCTGGGGCAGAGGGGCCGTGAGAGAATTTTACTGTCTTGATTGATGGATGGATATTTGGAAAGAAGGCTGCCAGACAGGTTTTTCGCTCTCACACTCCATAAAGATTTGTTCATATTTCATAGAAATGTATTTACACTCCATAGAAAAATGTGTTTTTGGTTTATTGTTAAAGATACTCAATAAGATAAATTGTTACTTGTCATAATCCTATTCTGTTTGTTTTCGAGACTTTTAGTTAGTCTCGAAGGGGGGAATGTAGTATATGAAGAATTATGACTTTGCTAATGTTTTCAAGTGGAACCTGAGAGGATGTTTATTTAGTGTCAGAGGGAATTGTTTTAGGGTGACGCCCCATAGAAGACAGGGGATTGGACAGTAGAGGGAGCCACCCATATTTTGGGAATATTATAAGTACTGGGTTTAAACAAAGAAGAGCGGAGCGGACATTGTAATTTGGAAAACACTGCTCTCCGGGTGATCTGTAAACTTATGCTGAAATCTTGTGACATGAATAAAACTTATGATCAAAGTTCAGTATAAGCGGACTCCTTTGTTTAACAGCAATAATTAGCAACATTGACTCGACACTACAGAGGCTTAAAGAAAAACGGAAGGAAAGCCAGACTGATCATAAGTAATCTCAGTTTCAAGGTATGACACACACTAGTGATGCGCAGAACCGCCTGACTGAGGCCTGCACCCAACCTTAACCCGCAAAAATAGAAAATGCGCTGTACAGTCAGAGATGACCGAATTCGTTTTGACTGGCCTTTTTTAGATAAGCCTATGTTTTTGCTTATAATTTCCAACATTTTAGGCTATTTGTTAGTCAACTTGTATATAATTACATACATGCAGCTTCTCTTCTGTCATTACTTGTAGCCCTAGAAGACTAAATAAACCCTTGCTCACCAGAATGTCATAAATTGATCGAATCGATAGTTTCTCTTTCCTCTTTCATCTCTGCTTCTCTCCCGCAGCAAAGATGTTTGGGGACCAGGGAGAAAGTGCAATAAAAATAAAGGGGAAAGCTTTTCCATGCAACATTTCCAAGTGTCACCAGTTTGACCAGTTTTAAGGAAATGAATAGCTGTTAAAACGACCAACATGTTTTTGATAAGATTTCAGTTCGGCTTGGATGCATATTTTATGACGCTGATAAAGATGGCACCTTTACAGATGGTCCCTAACCGTGCATTTATTCTCTCCTAGATACTGAAAGAAAGAGATCATATTTCTCCACTCCTGATCCCGAGTAAAAGTGTTACATTTGGTGTATCATTTTACTGCAAGAAATGCTTAATTCTAAGGGAGCTAATATTATACACTGCTCAAAAAAATAAAGGGAACACTTAAACAACACAATGTAACTCCAAGTCAATCACACTTCTGTGAAATCAAACTGTCCACTTAGGAAGCGACACTGATTGACTATACATTTCACATGCTGTTGTGCAAATGGAATAGACAACAGGTGGAAATTATAGGCAATTAGCAAGACACCCCCAATAAAGGACTGGTTTTGCAGGTGGTGACCACAGACCACTTCTCAGTTCCTATGCTTCCTGGCAGATGTTTTGGTCACTTTTGAATGCTGGCGGTGCTTTCACTCTAGTGGTAGCATGAGACGGAGTCTACAACCCACACAAGTGGCTCAGGTAGTGCAGCTCATCCAGGATGGCACATCAATGCGAGCTGTGGCAAGAAGGTTTGCTGTGTCTGTCAGCGTAGTGTCCAGAGCATGGAGGCACTACCAGGAGACAGGCCAGTACATCAGGAGACGTGGAGGAGGCCGTAGGAGGGCAACAACCCAGCAGCAGGACTGCTACCTCCGCCTTTGTGCAAGGAGGAGCAGGAGGAGCACTGCCAGAGCCCTGCAAAATGACCTCCAGCAGGCCACAAATGTGCATGTGTCTGCTCAAACGGTCAGAAATAGACTCCATGAGGGTGGTATGAGGGCCCGACGTCCACAGGTGGGGGTTGTGCTTACAGCCCAACACCGTGTAGGACGTTTGGCATTTGCCAGAGAACACCAAGATTGGCAAATTCGCCACTGGCGCCCTGTGCTCTTCACAGATGAAAGCAGGTTCACACTGAGCACGTGACAGACGTGACAGAGTCTGGAGACGCCGTGGAGAACGTTCTGCTGCCTGCAACATCCTCCAGCATGACCGGTTTGGCGGTGGGTCAGTCATGGTGTGGGGTGGCATTTCTTTGGGGGCCGCACAGCCCTCCATGTGCTCGCCAGAGGTAGCCTGACTGCCATTAGGTACCGAGATGAGATCCTCAGACCCCTTGTGAGACCATATGCTGGTGCGGTTGGCCCTGGGTTCCTCCTAATGCAAGACAATGCTAGACCTCATGTGGCTGGAGTGTGTCAGCAGTTCCTGCAAGAGGAAGGCATTGATGCTATGGACTGGCCCACCCGTTCCCCAGACCTGAATCCAATTGAGCACATCTGGGACATCATGTCTCGCTCCATCCACCAACGCCACGTTGCACCACAGACTGTCCAGGAGTTGGCGGATGCTTTAGTCCAGGAGATCCCTCAGGAGACCATCCGCCACCTCATCAGGAGCATTCCCAGGCGTTGTAGGGAGGTCATACAGGCATGTGGAGGCCACACACACTACTGAGCCTCATTTTTACTTGTTTTAAGGACATTATATCAAAGTTGGATCAGCCTGTAGTGTGGTTTTCCACTTTAATTTTGAGGGTGACTCCAAATCCAGACCTCCATGGGTTGATAAATTTGATTTCCATTGTTCATTTTTGTGTGATTTTGTTGTCAGCACATTCAACTATGTAAAGAAAAAAGTATTTAATAAGATTATTTCATTCATTCAGATCTAGGATGTGTTATTTTAGTGTTCCCTTTATTTTCTTGAGCAGTGTATTAGGCTATGTGAGAGGTCGAATTTGTATAGCGCCTCGCAATCATCACACTGCTATCATCCTCTTTTTACCACTTCACCAAATCGTTCCCAAACATTAGAATACGGTTCTGGCCCTCCCTTCTATTTATTTTCAACTCTCCATTTTGCAGCTTTTTTCTTATTGAATGAAACTCTGACCTTTTTGCCTCAGTGGATCGATGTCAACTTTTTCTGCCCAAGTTCCCAGATGCGTTTGGCAATTGATGTATATTTGGCACGCTACAGTTAGGCCCTAAAGCTTAGGCTACGCAGCAATGGCAGATAAAAAAGAATGAAAGAAAAACCTAAATGTAGCCCATAGATATGAATTGCACAATAATTATACTGAGTGTACCTGCTCTTTCCATGACACAGATTTGACCAGGTGAATCCAGGTGAAAGCTGTGATCCCTTATTGATGTCACTTGTTAAATCCACTTCAATCAGTGTAGATGAAGGGGGGGAGACAGGTTAAAGAAGGATTTAAGCCTTGAGATAATTGAGACATGTATTGTATGTGTGCCATTCAGAGGGTGAATGGACAAGACTAAATATTTAAGTGCCTTTGAACGGGGTATTGTAGTAGGTACCAGGTGCACTGGTTTGAGTGCGTCAAGAACTGCAACGCTGCTAGGTTTTTCACACTCAACAGTTTCCCGTGTGAATCAAGAATGATCCACCATCCAAAGGACATCCAGCCAACTTGACACAACTGTGAGAAGCATTGGAGTCAACATGGGCCAGCATCCCTGTGGAATGCTTTCGAAACCTTGTAGAGTCCATGCCCCGACAAATTGAGGCTGTTCTGAGGGCAAAAAGGGGTGCACCTCAATTTTAGGAAGGTGTTCCTATTGTTTTGTACACTGTGTACATTCATGGATTTTAAATGCATTGTTTTCTCTTTATTCAACCTGGGACTGTGGGTTACGAGTCAACCCGTGCATCACTAACACACCCACACAGACAATCTTTCTCTTTGGCCTCCACTTTGTGCAAGGATGCTTTGTCTGCAGTTAGTTGTTAATGTTTGTCTTCGGTACCCACAGTGCTCTGAGGATGATCTGAAGCAGACCTTTGCCAAGTTTGGGACAGTTCTGGAGGCTAACATCCCCCTTAAACCAGGTACAGACTTAACCTTGAGAGAATCACCACCCAACCACACTAAGCACTGTTGAGCCTTTGTGGATTTAGTTGTGCAAAGACAACTGCAGAGTCAATATCATGTTTTCTATCTGGTGGCTGACTATTCCTCACTCTGTTTACCTTCCTGTGTGTGTATGTCATCAGATGGAAAGATGCGGAGCTTTGCGTTTGTCCAGTTTAAGAACGTCTTGGAGGCAGGAAAGGCCTTGAACGCAATAAACCTAAAGGAGATCAAAGGTGAGACACCTTAACCTGGTGTGTGTGTGTGTGTGAATTGAAAACCTGGTCAAGGTGTGGAGAACTGCTAGATGAAAAATATAAGGGGAACAACTTCTATATTAAAAGTTTAATAGACAAATGCATATGTGAAGACATACAGTTTTTCACAATTCCTGACATTTAATCCTAGTAAGAATTCCCTGTCTTAGGTCAGTTAGGATCACCACTTTATTTTAAGAATGTAAAATGTCAGAATAATAGTAGAGAGAAGGATTTATTTCAGCTTTTATTTATTTCATCACATTCCCAGTGGGTCAGAAGTTTACATACACTCAATTAAAATTTGGTAGCATTGTCTTTAAATTGTTTAACTTGGGTCAAATGTTTCGGGTAGCCTTCCACAAGCTTCCCACAATAAGTTGGGTGAATTTTGGCCCATTCCTCCTGACAGAGCTGGTGTAACTGAGTCAGGTTTGTACGCCTCCTTGCTCGCACACACTTCTTCAGTTCTGCCCACAATTTTTCTATAGGATTGAGGTCAGGGCTTTGTAATGGCCACTCCAATACCTTGACTTTGTTGTCCTTAAGCCATTTTGCCACAACTTTGGAAGTATGCTTGGGGTCATTGTCCATTTGGAAGACCCATTTGCGACCAAGCTTTAACTTCCTAACTGATGTCTTGAGATGTTGCTTCAATATATCCACATAATTTTCCTTCCTCATGATGCCATCTATTTTGTGAAGTGCACCAGTCCCTCCTGCAGCAAAGCACCCCCACAGCATGATGCTGCCAACCCCGTGCTTCACGGTTGGGATGGTGTTCTTCGGCTTGCAAGCAGCCCCCTTTTTCCTCCAAACATAATGATGGTTATTATGGCCAAACAGTTCTATTTTTGTTTCATCAGACCAGAAGATATTTCTTAAAAAAGTAAGATCTTTGTCCCCATGTGCAGTTACAAACCGTAGTCTGGCTTTTTTATGGCGGTTTTGGAGCAGTGGCTTCTTCCTTGCTGAGCGGCCTTTCAGGTTATGTCGATATAGGACTCGTTTTACTGTGGATATAGATACTTTTGTACCTGTTTCCTCCAGCATCTTCACAAGGTCCTTTGCTGTTGTTCTGGGATTGATTTGCACTTTTCGCACCTCGCATCTCTAGGAGACAGAACGCGTCTCCTTCCTGAGCGGTATGACGGCTGCGTGGTCCCGTTTTGTTTATACTTGCGTACTATTGTTTGTACAGATGAATGTGGTACCTTCAGGCATTTGGAAATTGCTCCCAAGGATGAACCAGACTTGGAGGTCTACAATGTTTTTTCTGAGGTCTTGGCTGATTTCTTTTGATTTTCCCATGTCAAGCAAAGAGGCACTGAGGTTGAAGGTGGTAGGCCTTGAAATACAGTGGGGAAAAAAGTATTTAGTCAGCCACCAATTGTGCAAGTTCTCCCACTTAAAAAGATGAGAGAGGCCTGTAATTTTCATCACAGGTACACGTCAACTATGACAGACAAAATGAGAAAAAAATATCCAGAAAATCACATTGTAGGATTTTTAATGAATTTATTTGCAAATTATGGTGGAAAATAAGTATTTGGTCAATAACAAAAGTTTCTCAATACTTTGTTATATACCCTTTGTTGGCAATGACACAGGTCAAACGTTTTCTGTAAGTCTTCACAAGGTTTTCACACACTGTTGCTGGTATTTTGGCCCATTCCTCCATGCAGATCTCCTCTAGAGCAGTGATGTTTTGGGGCTGTCGCTGGGCAACACAGACTTTCAACTCCCTCCAAAGATTTTCTATGGGGTTGAGATCTGGAGACTGGCTAGGCCACTCCAGGACCTTGAAATTCTTCTTACGAAGCCACTCCTTCGTTGCCCGGGTGGTGTGTTTGGGATCATTGTCATGCTGAAAGACCCAGCCACATTTCATCTTCAATGCCCTTGCTGATGGAAGGAGGTTTTCACTCAAAATCTCATGATACATGGCCCCATTCATTCTTTCCTTTACACGGATCAGTCGTCCTGGTCCCTTTGCAGAAAAACAGCCCCAAAGCATGATGTTTCCACCCCCATGCTTCACAGTAGGTATGGTGTTCTTTGGATGCAACTCAGCATTCTTTGTCCTCCAAACACGACGAGTTGAGTTTTTACCAAAGTTCTATTTTGGTGTCATCTGACCATATGACATTCTCCCAATCCTCTTCTGGATCATCCAAATGCACTCTAGCAAACTTCAGACGGGCCTGGACATGTACTGGCTTAAGCAGAGGGACACGTCTGGCACTGCAGGATTTGAGTCCCTGGCGGCGTAGTGTGTTACTGATGGTAGGCTTTGTTACTTTGGTCCCAGCTCTCTGCAGGTAATTCACTAGGTCCCCCCGTGTGGCTCTGGGATTTTTGCTCACCGTTCTTGTGATCATTTTGACCCCACGGGGTGAGATCTTGCGTGGAGCCCCAGATCGAGGGAGATTATCAGTGGTCTTGTATGTCTTCCATTTCCTAATAATTGCTCCCACAGTTGATTTCCTCAAACCAAGCTGCTTACCTATTGCAGATTCAATCTTCCCAGCCTGGTGCAGGTCTACAATTTTGTTTCTGGTGTCCTTTGACAGCTCTTTGGTCTTGGCCATAGTGGAGTTTGGAGTGTGACTGTTTGAGGTTGTGGACAGGTGTCTTTTATACTGATAACAAGTTCAAACAGGTGCCATTTAATACAGGTAACAAGTGGAGGATAGAGGAGCCTCTTAAAGAAGAAGTTACAGGTCTGTGAGAGCCAGAAATCTTGCTTGTTTGTAGGTCACCAAATACTTATTTTCCACCATAATTTGCAAATAAATTCATTAAAAATCCTACAGTGTGATTTTCTGGATATTTTTTTCTCAATTTGTCTGTCATAGTTGACGTGTACCTATGATGAAAATTACAGGCCTCTCTCGTCTTTTTAAGTGGGAGAACTTGCAGAATTGGTGGCTGACTAAATACTTTTTCCCCCCGCTGTACATCCACAGGTACACCTCCAATTGACTCAAATGATGTCAATGAGCCTATCAGAAGCTTCTAAAGCCATTACATTATTTTCTGGAATTTTCCAAGCTGTTTAAAGGCACAGTCAACTTAGTGTATGTAAACTTCTGACCCACTGGAATTGTGATACAGTGAATTATAAGTGAAATAATCTGTCTGTAAACAATTGTTGGAAAAATTACTTGTGTCATGCACAAAGTAGATGTCCTAGCCGACTTGCCAAAACTATAGTTTGTTAACAAGAAATGTGTGGAGTGGTTGAAAAACGAGTTTTAATGACTCCAACCTAAGTGTATGTAAACTTCCGACTTCAACTGTATGTTCCTCTAAGAGGTTTGCAGCAAATATCTCACCCTCCAGAGGGGAGGGTTGACCTAAATACCCTTGCCTTATCTGTTTGTTGTTTCACCCTTCCATGCCCGGTGCCAAAACATTAAATCAAGGTGGAGACCTTGAGGTTGAATAGACTATACATTTTAAACATCTTAATCGTTTAAGGACACCTATGGCCGGTTTTATGGCTCAGGGGCTCAGATCACATTTACTGAGACCTGCTTTACGGTGACCTCTGACCTGAGAGAGGGTACCTAGAGGCCAAATTCCTATAGGGAATACTCATCAGAAAATAGCTTTCTTAAGTGTGTGTGTGAGAGAGCGAGACCTTTTTCTGCCCTGTGAATATCTCTGATAAAGATGGGGCACATCTCAATAGTCTACTGTAGCTTCCTCTGCTGTGATCAAGTCATTCTATCCTCTGTCCTTTACAGGAAGGCAGGTAGCTGTGGATTGGGCTGTGGCTAAAGACAAGTTTGTCGCTACTCAGCCAGGAGCTAAGAAAGAGGAAAAGGTCGCAGCAGAGAAAGCGGCATCTGAAAGTGACTCTGAAGAAGAAGAGGAGGCGGAGGAGGAAGAAGTAGAAGAAGAGAAGAAACCATTAGAACATTCAAAGAACAAGTATGAACTTTTGCTGTCTGTAATCTCTATTTCTGCATGTCCTCAGTTTGAGATGGGCTGTAAAGATGTAGACGTTGACCTAGATGTAATTAAGCAATAAGGCATGAGAACCCAGGGATTATCGTGTGAATAACTGCCGACTAAGGGTTGTTATAAGACCCAACGCGGCGGGCCAAAGAAACAGCCCATAGGAGGGAGTTATTTCACTATAATTCCCATTTTAGAAAACGGTTACCAACATATTTTTAAAAAGATGAATGACATGTTTTCATAAATGAAAATGAGTAAATTAGTTTAATTTCGTCCTTCCACCAGACGATATAGTCCGGGCAAAAGCCAGTTGTTAGTTCTGAGATTCTGAAGTTGCTAGCCAAAGAAGCTGTTTGTCCATTCCAAACATTCTAAGCAAAAAAGGTTGCCATGCAGGCTAGCTACTTCTCCTTTGCTAGCTAGCCAACTAAATCTAACACACAATCAAATCAAGCAGCTGAAATGACAACAGACTATGCATTTTAGTTTGTTTTACCTTTGTTTCTATTGCCATTTATTTTGATATATCCATTAAAATGATCCTGATAAATGAATTAGTCTGGCTCAGAGATGTTGTCAGTAATGTTCATTCTCTCCTATGGAATGGTGGAGATCGCCAAAAATACCTGTAACATTGTTGCACATGTCGGAAAAGCCGGCAGCAAGGTTTAGACAAACCCCAACTGTTGCAAACCAAATACTAGCCTAGTAGAATGAGGAAATAATGTCTAAACTTTTTTCCAGGGGAGATGAAGTTTATAAATTGCCTGGCTGGGCTGTAGGACAGTGGATGCGCATTGATAATTCAAATTGAACTGTTAACAGGCATTACCTGGGGATTGTGGTGAATAACTCCCTGCTATCAACCAATCAGGATCCAAACAGTTGGTCTTCTTTGACCTGTCTTTGTCCTTTGGTTCTGAGGACTGGAGTATTGCAGCCAGGATATCGTTGAAGTGTTGTGTTTAATAGTCCTTCTGTCTCTCTACAGAGTCCGCTCTAAGCCAGCTCAGCAGCCAGACAGCCCGTCAGAGGATGAGAGTGAGGAAGGAGAGGGTGATGATGAGGAGAATGAAGAAGCAGAGTCTCAGAAGGCAGGTGACGATAACAAAAGTGATCTTGGGTCTGATGAAGATGATGATGACGACTGTGAGGATTCTGGTATGAAATGGTTGTCTTTTCTCTTGATGTAATATCACAGTGTGTATGTTCCAGGTTGCCCTCTGTTTGAACTCCTATAACTCTCTCTCTCTCTCTCTCTCTCTCTCTCTCTCTCTCTCTCTCTCTCTCTCTCTCTCTCTCTCTCTCTCTCTCTCTCTCTCTCTCTCTCTCTCTCTCTCTCTCTCTCTCTCTCTCTCTCTCTCTCTATATATATATATATATATATACTGCTCAAAAAAATAAAGGGAACACTTAAACAACACAATGTAACTCCAAGTCAATCACACTTCTGTGAAATCAAACTGTCCACTTAGGAAGCAACACTGATTGACAATAAATGTCACATGCTGTTGTGCAAATGGAATAGACAACAGGTGGAAATTATAGGCAGTTAGCAAGACACCCCCAATAAAGGACTGGTTTTGCAGGTGGTGACCACAGACCACTTCTCAGTTCCCATGCTTCCTGGCTGATGTTTTGGTCACTTTTGAATGCTGGCAGTGCTTTCACTCTAGTGGTAGCATGAGACGGAGTCTACAACCCACACAAGTGGCTCAGGTAGTACAGCTCAACCAGGATGGCACATCAATGCGAGCTGTGGCAAGAAGGTTTGCTGTGTCTGTCAGCGTAGTGTCCAGAGCATGGAGGCGCTACCAGGAGACAGGCCAGTACATCAGGAGACGTGGAGGAGGCCGTAGGAGGGTAACAACCCAGCAGCAGGACCGCTACCTCCGCCTTTGTGCAAGGAGGAGCAGGAGGAGCACTGCCAGAGCCCTGCAAAATGACCTCCAGCAGGCCACAAATGTGCATGTGTCTGCTCAAACGGTCAGAAACAGACTCCATGAGGGTGGTATGAGGGCCCGACGTCCACAGGTGGGGGTTGTGCTTACAGCCCAACACCGTGCAGGACATTTGGCATTTGCCAGAGAACACCAAGATTGGCAAATTCGTCACTGGCGCCCTGTGCTCTTCACAGATGAAAGCAGGTTCACACTGAGCACATGTGACAGATGTGACAGAGTCTGGAGACGCCGTGGAGAACGTTCTGCTGCCTGCAACATCCTCCAGCATGACCGGTTTGGCGGTGGGTCAGTCATGGTGTGGGGTGGCATTTCTTTGAGCTCCTCCATGTGCTCGCCAGAGGTAGCCTGACTGCCATTAGGTACCGAGATGAGATCCTCAGACCCCTTGTGAGACCATATACTGGTGCGGTTGGCCCTGGGTTCCTCCTAATGCAAGACAATGCTAGACCTCATGTGGCTGGAGTGTGTCAGCAGTTCCTGCAAGAGGAAGGCATTGATGCTATGGACTGGCCCGCCCGTTCCCCAGACCTGAATCCAATTGAGCACATCTGGGACATCATGTCTCGCTCCATCCACCAACGCCACGTTGCACCACAGACTGTCCAGGAGTTGGTGGATGCTTTAGTCCAGGTCTGGGAGGAGATCCCTCAGGAGACCATCCGCCACCTCATCAGGAGCATGCCCAGGCGTTGTAGGGAGGTCATACAGGCACGTGGAGGCCACACACACTACTGAGCCTCATTTTGACTTGTTTTAAGGACATTACATCAAAGTTGGATCAGCCTGTAGTGTGGTTTTCCACTTTAATTTTGAGTGTGACTCCAAATCCAGACCTCCATGGGTTGATACATTTGATTTCCATTAATAATTTTTTTGTGATTTTGTTGTCAGCACATTCAACTATGTAAAGAAAAAAGTATTTAATAAGATTATTTCATTCATTCAGATCTAGGATGTTTTATTTTAGTGTTCCCTTTTATTTTTTTGAGCAGTGTATATATCTATCTCTCGTGCAGCCAAGAGGAAGCCCATCCCATCAGACGTCAATGAGGGCAAAACCATCTTTATCAGGAACCTGTCGTTTGATACGGAACAGGAGTGCTTGGAGGAGGTATTACTGCAGTATGGAGAACTGAAGTACATCAAGATCTGTCTACACCCAGACACTGAACACTCTAAATGTATAGTCCTGGCTCCAACACAATCTCATTCTCTCTATAGCTCTGTCCCCCCCAAACTTAAACAATGCGATGAAGTGGGATAGATGTCTACATGTTAACATTGAATCATGGTTGTGTTGGTTGGTAATGGTTGTTGACTGTGTTCTGTTGTCTGGTCAGGTATTGCCTTTGCTCAGTTCAAGTCTAAAGAAGCAGCAGAGAAATGCATTATTGCCGCAGAGGACGAGTCAGAGGTGAGACGGAATAGGATAAATTACTCATGCATTCTACAGGTACATCTCTTCTGATGAGCCCTGTGTTGCTGTAATGTATGTTTGGGGGTAACATGTTTGTGTCTGTCTTAGAGCGGGGGTATCCGTGTGGATGGTAGGAAGCTGAACATCGTAGCGGCGGTAAGCAGAGAGGATGCCGTCAAACGGAAGGACAAGAAGGTCAAAACACACAGGGACCAGGAACATCTACCTGGCTAGAGAGGGATGTAAGTTACAGCCCCTTTCTCCTCCCTTTTCCTCTCCTCTCCCCTATCTCATACCTCTCTTTCTCTCAGTGATACGGGCAGGAACTAAGGCAGCTGAGGACGTTCCAGCAGCAGACATGGCCAAGAGGACCAGAGTAAGTACTTCCTGTTTTTCAACCAATCATAGCGTTGTCTTACAATCACAATAGTGTGTTGGTAACTGAGGGCTTGTGTCCTCAGTGTTTTTTTGTTATTTTTTTTGTTTTTTTAGGAAGGCCAGAGTGTGTGTATGTGTTAACCCTCTCCTTCTGTGTTAGTTTGAGGACCTGAAGCGGACCAAGCTACGGGACATGAATGTGTTTGTGTCCAAGAACCGCTTGTGTGTCCACAACCTGCCCAAGTCTGTAGACGGCAAACAACTACAACAACTCTGCCTGAAAGCTGCAGGAGCTGGCAAGGGGGTCCTCATTACCGAGGTAAGACACTCCTACCACATTTCCATAGCTGTTTCCATCTGAGTCAAATCTGGCAATAGGTCCTCATCTCTCTGGGTGATCGGTTAGTGACCACCAGGTAGCACTGCAGTGCCTTCAGAAAGTATTCACACCCCCTTGACTTTTTGTGCTAATGGTTTCTTCTCCTCCTCTTCTTCAAAGTCACTTTCAAGTGCCACATTTTGTTGTGTTGCAGCCTGAATTCAACATTTTTTAAATTGACCCACCCATAATGTCAGTGTAATTGTTTATTTTTACAAATTAATTAAAAATGAAAAGCTGAAATGTCTTGAGTCAATAAGTATTCAACCCCTTTGTTATGGCCAGCCTATATAAGTTCAGGAGTAACAATGTGCTTAACAAGTCACATAATAAGCTGCATGGACTCACTCTGTGTGCAATAATAGTGTTTAACATGATTTTTGAACGACTACCTCATCTCTGTACCCCACACATAAAATTATATGTAAGTTCCCTCAGTCGACCAGTGAATTCTAAACACAGATTCAACCAGAAAGACCAGGTAGGTTTTCTAATGCCTCACAAAGAAGAGCACCTATTGTTAGATGGGTAAAAATAAAGCAGACATTGAATATCCCTTTGAGCATGTTTAAGTTATTACACTTTGGATGGTGTATCAATACACCCAGTCACTACAAAGATACAGGTGGCCTTCCTACCTCAGTTGCTGGAGAGGAACGAAACCGCACAGGGTTTTGACCATGAGGCCAACAGTGACTTTAAAACAGTTACAGAGTTTAATGGCTGTGATAGGAGAAAACTGAGGAGAGATCAACAACATTGTAGTGACTCCACAATGCTAACCTAATTGACAGAGTGAAAAGATGGAACCCTGTACAGAACAAAAATATTCCAAAACATGCAGCCTGTTTGCAACAAGGTACTAAAGTAATACTGCAAAAAGATGTGGCAAAGCAATTAACTTTGTCCTGAATACAAAGTGTTATGTTTGGGGGCAAATCCAATACAACACATTAATATTTTCAAGCATAATGGTGGCTGAATCATGTTATGGCTATGCTTGTAATTGTTAAGGACTGGGGAGTTTTTCAGGATAAAAAATAAATGGAATGGAGCTCAGCACAGGCAAAATCCTAGAGGAAAACCTGGTTCAGTCTGCTTTCCACTAGACACTGGCAGATGAATTCACCTTTCAGCAGGACAGTAACCTAAAACACAAGGCCAAATCTACACTGCAGTTGCTTACCTAAAAAGACAGTGAATGTTTCTGAGTGGCCGAGTTACAGTTCTGATTTAAATCTGCTTAAAAATCTATGGCAAGTCCTGAAAATGGATGTCTAGCAATGATCAACAACCAATTTGACAGAATTTTGAAAATATTAATGGGCCAATGTTGCACAATCCAGGTGTGGTAAGCTCTTAGAGACTTACCCAGAAAGACTCACAGCTGTAATCGCTGCCAAAGGGGATTCTAACATGTATTGACTCAGGGGGTTGAATACTTATCTCATCAACATACTGTATATTACTGTTTTTTTTAATACAAATGTTAGAATTTTTCTTCCACTTTGACATTTCAGTATTTTGTGTAGATTGTTGACAAAAAAATGACATTCAATTCATTTTAATCCCACTTTGTAACACAACAAATTGTGGAAAAAGTCAAGGGGTGTGAATACTTTCTGAAGGCACTGTATTGTCCTATAAAGCTGTCCTGTCCATGTTGAATGGCCTTTAATTTCTCTTTACAACCTCTTTCCCCAATTCTCATTGTTTACCATTTGCTTATCTTCCCCTTTTCCTCACCATCTCTATCTGTATGCCCCCCCTCTCTCTCGCTCTCTCTCTGTGTATGATAAGAAGCCAGAGCGGGGTCAGGTGTTAGGCCGGTCGCTAGGTTACGGCTTTGTTCAGTTCCAAGATCATGAACACGCTCTGAAGACACTACGACACCTCAACAATAACCCTGACATCTACGGAAACACCAAGGTGTGTCTTTGTTGATCTCTCTCTGTGTGTGTATGCATGTCCTCAACCTTGTCCTCGACAGAATGCAGCTGTGTTTGAGAGGGTGAATGACAGGTTATGTTTCAGGATGTTGTCTTTGGCTCTCAGTAGCTGATGTCAGTAACTGCATTGATTTTATCTCTGAACAATATTACATCTGGTCTCAAACATCCTAGTCATCAATATTTTATGTTGAATTGCACGTACACACGTTTGGTTTGGCAACCTACAGCATCTGATCAATATTGACGGTCTTCTTGCTAAATTATGAGAGAGTTTTATTGAGAAGACTATTCACAGGTTGTCATTGTTTTGTTTTTCTTGAATGATTTACCTTGTGTATGTGTGTGTGTGTGTACAGAGGCCCATTGTTGAGTTCTCTCTTGAAGATGGGAGGAAGCTGAAGATGAAAGAAATGCGACAACAACAAGTCAAGGTGTGTCTTCTCTTCTGTTTGTGTTGGTGTGTGATGATGGTTAAGATTAAGAGTAACACATTTTCCTGTCTCCATGGTTTCCAGGAGCGTTTTAAGGGGCGTGGCCCTATGGGAAGCTGCAGCTGCAGCAGGAGGCGGGACTGGACCTCAGAAGGGTGCGTCTAAATCCCAGAGTGCCATGGTAACGAAGGAGGGGTCAGCGAAGACCCAGACACAGTCAGCACCATCCGGTCAGGGCAGAAAGGATGGAGGTATGACGCTCTACATTTCTGCCCAATCCTGAAGATAACACACACACAGCTCATCAATTCTGGTGGAACTGCAAATGTTTGTCATTTTTAACTTTTCCCTCATTTTCTGTATTCTTTTTGCTTTTTGGTTGTCGCTGATATTTCCTCCCATTTCTTTCTCTCTCGTCTAGTACCTCCCCCCCCCAGCCACAGGCCAAGGCTCAGACCCAGCAACAGGCCCAGAAGCAGGGCCGGCAGTACGCAGGCTTCCAGACCACCCCAGTTCTAGAACACGTAGAACTGGAGGATGGAAAGAAACGACAGAAGGTTCTAGCCCTGCCCTCCCACCGTGGCCCAAAGATCAGGTAATACATTTTTTACATTTTAGTCATTTAGCAGACGCTCTTATCCAGAGCAACTTACAATTAGTGAGTGCATACATTTTCATACTGGCCCCCCGTGGGAAACGAACCCACAACCCTGGCGTTGCAAGCGCCATGCTCTACCAACTGAGCTACAGGGGACTACACACACACACACTGTACCTATTACATTGTAATCCATACTACATGGTATAACGTTGGTCCTGCAGGGCGCGTGATAAGGGGAAGCCGCAGCACCAGCTTGCTCAGCCTAAGAAGCCCAAGATCCGGCCCAGCAGGAGAGAGCGACAGGGAGGAACGTCACTGGAGAAACCTACACAGCCCAGAACACAGGTACACACACAAACATTACCCATGTCTGCATGTCGTGGCCCCAAGATCATGTAATACATTCAACTGTCTTTTCCAGAGTGCTAAAGGGGCCAAGAGGCAGTTTAGGAGCCGAGAGGATGACCGCTTTGACAATCTGGTTGAACAATACAAGAGGAAACTGATGGGCGGCAACAAGACTGCAACCATCAAGAAGAACAAGTGGTTCAACAGTTAAGTGTGTGTGTACGCATTTGTCAGAGAGATTTCATTTCCTTATGTTGGTTTCAACATCATTCACATTTTAAAACAAAGATAAGATGGTGGAAATGTTGGCATAACACAGTTTGAAGCACAGTGCTTAAAAAAACAGAATGTGTGGGTTTGGTTTGTCCGACAAAGGTGTTCAGAACAGATGCTAATGTTTTACTCTGTACTGTGCTTTATGTTCATGTTAACTATTGGTGAATAATAATGTAAAGAACATCAGAGCTTTGAGAAATGTAAATGACTGACATTTTTATTAAAGAACTTACAAAGACGGAGACAGTTTGTTTGGTCTGTCTATTTCATATATGTGATATAAGTATGGACACATTTTGGAAACAGACCCACACTATGTTCATGTGTAATGTTTGCTATACATGTACATCTTCACCCCATGTACCTCTCCCACCCATTTCTGGACATGTTGATGTACTCTGTGTAAAGGTATTGGTGTGTTCAATAAATGGTAATCTGTGATCAAGGTAATGTTCTACCTCTGACCAGTTTGTAGAGTTTGGGAAATGTTGGATTGTAGAAACACTGTCACACCCACATAATTGTTGATAGCATATTTGGTAATGTTTGCTGACCCTGTTCCTCTCACCCACTCACTGGCCTAGTCAAGGGGAAATTCCAACCCACATGAAGCGCCTGTAAATGGAAGGTGATATCCTTTTTATGCACTTTTCTCTGTATTCTTGAACTTAAAGGGAAACTCCACCTAAAAACTGTATTTGTTTCATTGTTGACATAGTCCCAAAATGTTTTGCTTGTCAGCAATCAAGTTTTCAAGATGCACTATATATACATAAGTATGTGGACACCCCTTCAAATTAGTGGATTTGGCTATTTCAGCCATACCCGTTGCTGACAGGTCTATAAAATCGAGCACACCGCCATGCAATCTCCATACACAAACATTGGCAACAGAATGGCCTTACTGAAGAGCTCAGTGACTTTCAATGTGGCACTGTCATAGAATGCCACCTTTCCAACAAGTCAGTTTGTAAAATGTCTGCCTTGCTAGAGCTGCCCCAGTCAACTTTAAGTGCTGTTATTGTGAAGTGGAAATGTTTAGGAGCATTAACGGCTCAGCCGCAAAGTGGTAGACCACACAAGCTCACAGAACTGGACCGCCAAGTGCTGTAGCGCGTAAAAATCATCTGTCCTCTGTTGCAACACTGAGTTCCAAACTGCCTCTGGAAGCAAAGTCAGCACAATAACTGTTTGTCAAGAGCTTCATGAAATGGGTTTCCATGGCAGAGCAGCTGCACACAAGCCTAAGATCACCATGCGCAATGCCAAGCGTCGGCTGGAGTGGTGTAAAGCTCGCCGCCATTGGACGTGGAGCAGTGGAAACACATTCTTTGGAGTGATTAATCATTCTTCACCATCTGGCAGTCCGAGGGACGAATCTGGGTTTGGCGGATGCCAGGAGAACGCTACCTGCCTCAAGGCTGTTTTTCATGGTTCGGGCTAGGTCCATTAGTTCCAGTGAATGGAAATCTTAACGCTACAGCATACAATGATGTTGTAGACAAATTCTGTGCTTCCAACTTTGTGGCAACAGTTTGGGGAAGGTCCTTTCCTGTTTCAGCATGACAATGCCCCCGTGCACAAAGCGAGCTCCATACAGAATTGGTTTGTCGAGATCGGTGTGGAAGGACTTGACTGGCCTGCACACAGCCCTGACCTCAACCCCATCGAACACCTTTGGAATGAATTGGAACCTGCAAGCCTGGTGTAGTCGCCCAACATCAGTGCCCAACCTGAATGGAAGCAAGTCCTCGCAGCAATTTTCCAACATCTAGTGGAAAGCCTTCCCAGAAGAGTGGAGGCTGTTATAGCAGCAAAGGGGGGACCAACTCCATATTAATGCCCATGATTTTGGAATGAGATGTTCGACGAGCAGGTGTCCACATACTTTTGGTCATGTAGTGTATGTAACTTTCAAAATACAGAAATCTTCCTGTGTGATGCAAAATGCGTCATACAGTGATGATTTCTATATTTTGAAAGTGACGTATCTTGAATACTTGATTTATAACATCTCATGTCGTTGGCTGGAGTTTTCAAGATTCTTGTGACGAGACAGATCAATGTAGCCATTCAAACAACAGTGCGCTAACATTCTGTGTTCAGCTAAGCAGCTAGCTAGCCAAGCAGAGAGGTAGCTAATTATTTTGCTTTACATAGCTAGCCTGGCTTGCTGATATTTAGGACAAGTGGAAAAGTGTACCCTGTTTCTGGTGCATGTATTTCATGACACTCATTTGCTACAACAAGTGGCAACTTTGTTTCATCATGGAATTGTAAAGAGGCACCGTTACTGTGGACACCAGTGGCGGTCAGTGCCGTTTATGATGAGGGAGGACGATTATTTTTCATGAGCATGGCCTTATTTCTATTACAGCATGTTGGATGACTGTCATTCATATTCCATTCACCCAGTTCAATGTAACATCGATAGGTTTAGGCTACTACATGATACTCAAATTTTCCCTATACTCATCATAGGTTTGCTACAACCTAGCCTATGAATGAACGTTTACAAAGTAGGTGCACACAGGTCAATACATTTTTTTGAGATGACAGAGAGTGACACATGAACAGACCGTGACACATTCAAAACTGCCTTGCACACTCTTACATTTACATTTTAGTCATTTAGCAGACGCTCTTATGCAGAGCGACTTACAGTTAGTGAATGCATACGTTTTTTTTTCTTTTCGTACTGGCCCCCCATGGGAAACGAACCCACATCCCTGCCGGCCAAACCCTCCCCTACCTTGGACGACGCTGGACCAATTGTGCGCCGCCCATGGGTCTCCCGGTTGCGGCCGGCTGCAACAGAGCCTGGACTCGAACCAGGATCTCTAGTGGCACAGCTAGCACTGCGATGCAGTGCCTTAGACCACTGCGCCACTCGGGAGCCACTCTTGCCTGCATCTATCTTATCTAGGGTGTAATCATTAGTCCAACAGTTGCAAACGAGAGTTTCTATTGGACAAATTCAGGTATTTCTATCCCTGTTTAGTTTGCTTCTGTTTAAGAAACGTTTTTCAACAGAATCGGCGGAATGAATACACCCCTGATCATGCTGCATTTGCTAGCTAAGTAAGTGAGAAAAAAAAATGAAAAAAAATCTCTCTCTTGCTTCTCCTTCCGAAATGAATTTGTTCAAAACTGTTCAACTATTGTCTTCTCACTCTCTTTGAGTCAACTACCCACCACATTTTATACACTGCAGTGCTAGCTCGCTATAGCTTATGCTTTCAGTACTAGATTAATTCTCTGATCCTTTGATTGGGTGGACAACATGTCAGTTCATGCTGCAAAAGCTCTGATAGGTTGGAGGACGTCCTCCGGAAGTTGTCATGATTACTGTGTAAGTCTATGGAAGGGGGTGAGAACCAAGACCCTCCTAGGTTTTGTATTGAAGTCAATGTACCAAGAGGAGGACGGAAGCTAGCTGTCATCCGGCTACACCATGGTGCTACCCTACAGAGTGCTGTTGAGGCTACTGTAGACCTTCATTGCAAAACAGTGTGTTTTAATCAATTATTTGGTGACGTGAATATATTAGGTATAGTTGTATCTAAAAAGGATACATTTTTTAATGTTTTACCATTTTTATTTGTTATTAAATTCACTGAGGAGGATGGTCCTCCCCTTCCTCCTCTGAGGAGCCTCCACTGGTGGAAACACTCAACGGCACATCTTGTGTTCTAGATCTGAATGCCCCGTCTTTAGTCAGCTGTTGTACAACAAAACATTATAAAACTGGCTAGTTTTATCTCCTCTTCTCATATGAACTGTTATATCTTAACTGGACTTCATTACTTGACGTCTAAGCTCTAGAAAATATATTTGAACATAATCAAATATTTTTCAGTCATGACAGGAATGAATCGATATCAACGCCTGGCAAGCCTGTGTTTTCAGCCCCACCATTATCGAGTATTGGAGCAGAATCAGATAGGTACAGTAAGCACAGACTTGATCAAAGTACTCATTGTTTCCCCTAGCTGGCCAAGAATAAAGTTTTAGCTACCAAATAACAAATTAGACCTAGCCCAAAAGATACACATGTATTGAGTGTATTAGACTGTAACATGACATTATATTGAATGATTGGACACATTCAATCTGCCTAATAACCTCCTTATCCAAATGGTTTAAAAAATACTAACTCCATCCTAAACTTACGGCAACAAGATGTACGTGTTATTTGTTCTCACGATTGTGAAAAAGATTTGTATGATGTAAAACCAAAACATTACGATTTCTTAGAACTCATTACTATATAATACAATATCGCTGTCATATTGTCAGATGTCAACACTACAGTTTTTCACTGATACTCACCAAATATCTTTCAGCTAAAAAGAGACTCTACAACAAGTCTCAAAGCTGAAATGTCTACGTATTGAAAACTGCAAAGGACTATACCTATGTCCCAGAATGCCAGAGAGCAGTGTTGAGAAGTCTAGGCTCTCAATTGGGCCAACCAAGGAGAATGATCCTGAGATCAGATGACCGAAGACTCCCCGAAGTGCCACCAACAACAACGGCCGAGCTGCTACAACTTTGAGGAGATGTCGCCATGCATCACAGGATGCAGTTAGCACACCTTTGATCTGGGAAGAACTGGAGCCTTCCCTGTTGTCAGACTTGGTGGTTCCCGGGAAGTGTGAAAACCTACAGAGTACTCAGAATTGTTGTTAAAAGTGGTGAGCCTACAACCAAACATATAAATAAGGGACGTTTGTGTGGGCAACAAAAAACTTGTGTGAGAAACAATACTTGTGCACTCTTTATCTAGCATATAGTCATTGTAATGGTTTTAGAATGATTTCCTAAACTGTTATCCTTTCCTGGATATCTATGCTATTGATGGTTTACGCTTCAAATTAGCAGAACTAAAGGTGGGTAGATTTCCAGTAAGTCAGATGGACTACCTTGGTGTAAAAAGAGTACGAAAGAAGTCTGTCCAATTATACAGATCAGGTCAAATAAAGTTTTATTAGGATGATAAACAAGAATACAAGGTAGTCTCTGACCTTCCTCAAAATAACAAAAGCACAGTGTAAGGAAAACCAAGTACTGAACTGAAATCACCCAGACCAAGGAAAAATTCACAAAACTACTTACAAAGATATTACCAAATGGAGTATTTTTCCAAATTGGGATCCAAATGAAGAATAAAGTATATTGTAGTCATGGAGTGTGTTAGAAATGTAATATTGCAGTGGTGAAATGGCAGCAGTTGTGTGTTGGAAGGTGCAGGTGTCTCCCTGTAATTCAGGCAGGTGCACCAGCAAGGTTGTCTAGGATGTCTGGAGACCCTGGGATAGCTCTCTCCGGTCCACCATGTCAATCACTCCAGGAAGACTGGAAGCGGCCAGTTCCAGCACCTCTCCTCTTTCTTCAAAGGACAACTCTTGCAAATTAGCCCGTAATGATAATTAGAAAAAAACATGAAATTACAGCTTTGTTTGGTATTTTATTAGGATCCCCATTAGCTGTTGCAAAAGCAGCAGCTACTCTTCCTGGGGTCCACATGAAACATTTACATTTCATTTCAGTCATTTAGCAGACACTCTTATCCAGAGCGACTTACAGTTAGTGAGTGCATACATTTTTCATACTGGCCCCCCGTGGGAATCGAACCCACAACCCTGGCATTGTAAACACCATGCTCTACCAACTTTTTTGAATTTCTTCTGGATTTGGGGACTGTGAAATGACCCCTGGTGTGTGTCAGAGATGTGTGTAAGTTGACTATGCAAACAATTTGGGATTTTCCACACAATAATGTTTCTTATAAAAAGACGTGATGCAGTCAGTCTCTCCTCAACTGGCATGCGTAGTATTTATATTAGCCCAATGATTACAATGAAGAGCAAGGCGTGCCGCTCTGTTCTGGGCCAGCTACAGCTTAACTAGGTCTTTCCTTGCAGCACTTGACCACACGACTGGACAATAATCAAGATAAGACAAAACTGGAAGCTGCAGGACTTGCTTTTTGGAGTGTGGTGTCAAAAAAGCAGAGCATCTCTTTATTACGGACAGACCTCTCCCAATCTTTACAACCATTGAATCTATATGTTTTGACCATGACAGTTTGCAATCTAAGGTAACACCAAGTAATTTTGTCTCCTCAACTTGTTCAACAGCCACAACATTCATTACCAGATTCAGCTGAGGTCTAGAACTTAGGGAATGATTTGTACCAAATACAATGCTCTTAGTTTTAGAGATGTTCAGGACCAGTTTATTACTGGCCACCCATTCCAAAACAGACTGCAACTCTTTGTTAAGGGTTTCAGTAAATTCATTAGCTGTGGTTGCTGATGTGTATATGGTTGAATCATCAGCATACATGGACACACATGCTTTGTTTAATGCCAGTGGCATGTCATTGGTAAAAATAGAAAAGGTAGAGGGCCTAGACAGCTGCCCTGTGGTACACCACACTTTACATGTTTGACATTAGAGAAGCTTCCATTAAAGAAAACCCTTTGAGTTCTATTAGATACAATGCAAAAACAGGTTTGTAGAAATGTTTGCAAATGTATTAAAAATTAAAAACGGAAATATCACATTTACATAAGTATTCAGACCCTTTACTCAGTACTTTGCTGAAGCACCTTTGGCAGCGATTACAGCCTCGAGTCTTCTTGGGTTTGATGCTACAAGCTCGGCACACCTGTTTTTGAGGATGTTCTCCCATTCTTCTCTGCAGATCTTCTTAAGCTCTGTCAGGTTGGATGGGGAGTGTCGCTGCACAGCTATTTTCAGGTCTCTCCAGAGATGTTCAATCGGGTTCAAGTCTGGGCTCTGGCTGGGCCACTCAAGGATATTCAGAGACTTGTCCCGAAGCCACTCTTGCGTTGTCTTGGCTGTGTGCTTAGGGTCGTTGTCCTGTTGGAAGGTGAACCTTTGCCCCAGTCTGAGGTCCTGAGCGCTCTGAAGCAGGTTTTCATCAAGGATCTCTCTGTACTTTGCTCCGTTCACCTTTCCCTCAAACCTGACTAGTCTCCCAGTCACTGCCTCTGAAGAACATCCCCACAGCATCATGCTGCCACCACCATTTTTCACTGTAGGGATGGTGCCAGGTTTCCTCCAGATGTGTTGCTTGGCATTCAGGCCAAAGAGTTCAATTTTGGTTTCATCAGACCAGAGGATCTTGTTTCTCATGGTCTGAGAGTCCTTTAGGTGCCTTTTGGCAAACTCCAAGTGGGCTGTCATGTGCCTTTTACTGAGGAGTGTTTTATATCTGGCCACTACCATAAAGGCCTAATTGGTGGAGTGCTGCCAAGATGGTTGTCCTTCTGGAAGGTTCTCCCATCTCCACAGAGGAACTCTGGAGCTCTGTCAGAGTGACCGTCTGGTTCTTGGTCACCTCCCTGACCAAGGCCCTTCTCCCCTGATTGCTCAGTTTGGCCTAGGAAGAGTCTTGGTGGTTCCAAACTTCTTCCATTTAAGAATGATGGAGGCCACTGTGTTCTTGGGGCCATCAATATTGCAGAAATGTTTTGGTACCCTTCCCTAGATCTGTGTCTGGACACAATCCTGTCTCGGAGCTCTACCGACAATTCCTTCGACATCATGGGTTGGTTTTTGCTCTGACATGCACTGTCAACTATGGGACTTTAAATAGACAGGCGTGTGCTTTTCCTAATAATAATATGCCATTTAGCAGACGCTTTTATCCAAAGCGACTTACAGTCATGTGTGCATGCATTTTTACGTATGGGTGGTCCCGGGGATCGAACCCACTACCCTGGCGTTACAAGCGCCATGCTCTACCAATTGAGCTACAGAGGACCACATCATGTCCAATCAATTGAATTTACCACAGGTGGACTCCAATCAAGTTGTAGAAACATCTCAATGATGATCAATGGAAACAGGATGCTCCTGAGCTCAATTTCGAATCTCATACCAAAGGGTCTGAATACTTATGTAAATGAGGTATTTCTGTTTTTTATTTTTAATATGTTTGCTAAAATGTCAAAAAACCTGTTTTTCGCTTTGTCATTATAGGGTACTGTGTGTAGATTGATAAGGAAAAAAAATAATTTAATACATTTTAGAATAAGGCTGTTACGTAACAAAATGTGGAAAAAGTCAATGGGTCTGAATACTTTCCAAATGCACATAGCTCTGAATCCACGATATGGCAGAGGTTGAAAATCCATAACAGGTTATGGTCAATAATATCAAAGGCTGCACTGAACACTACAGCTCCCACAATCTTCTTGTTATCAATTTCTTTCAACCAATCATCAGTCATTTGTGTCAGTGCAGTACATGTTGAGTGCCCTGAAAGTCTGTTGTTAATTTGTTTACAGAGAAATAGCATTGTATTTGGTCAAACAATTTTTTCCAACAGTTTGCTGAGAGCTGGCAGCAAGCTGATAGGTCTGCTGTTAGAACCAGTTGTCACGATCGTCGGGTACAGAGGACCAAGGCGCAGCGTGGAAGGTGAACATATTTATTAAATAATGATAACACGAACAAAACAACAAACGATACGTGACGTCCAAAGGTGCAAAACACAAACCTACACAGGAACAAGATCCCACAAACACTGTGGGAAAACTGGCTGCTTAAGTATGGTTCCCAATCAGAGACAACAAGCAACAGCTGATACACGTTGCCTCTGATTGAGAACCACACTGGCCAACATAGAAACGAAAGAGCTAGATAAAAACTAGAATAAACAAAGAAAACTCACACCCTGGCTCAACATACAAGCGTCCCCAGAGCCAGGGCGTGACACCAGTAAAGGCCGCTTTACCACTCCTGGGTAGCGGAAAGACTTTAGCTTCCCTCCAGGCCTGAGGACAAAGACTTTCCTCTAGGCTCAAATTAAAGATATGACCGATAGGAGTGGCTATAGAGTCAGCTACCATCCTCAGTAGTTTTCCATCTAAATTGTCAATGCCAGTAGGTTTGTCATTATTGTCTATAATTTTTCCACCTCTGCCACACTAACTTTACAAAATTCAAACTTGTAATGCTTTTCTGTTATTATTTGTTTTTGAGTACGATGGCTCAATGTTCGTTATTGGCATTTCCTGCCTAAGTTTGCCCACTTTGACAATTATGTAATCATTAAAATAATTGGCAACATCAAATGGTTTTGTGATAAATAAACCATCTGATTAGATGAAAGATGGAGTTGAATTTGTCTTTCTGCCCATAATTTTATTTAAAGTACTCCAAAGTTTTTTTTCCATCATTCTTTATGTCATTGATCTTGGCTTCTTCTTCTTTTTGTTGAGTTTAGTCACATAATTTCTCAATTTGCACTAAGTCAGCCAGTCAAAATAGGCTACAGCATTAAGAACGAGCAGGGAGTTGGAAAGGAGAACCCCATATTTTCCTATAGTAGGCCAATCTTAACACTGGGCTACATACATCCTGACAAAATACATCATATGAGTGGCCTGATAATGTACCTTTCTTGTTCTAAACTGTCGAGAATAGACCCAAACTTATCCAAATGGTTGCATAATCAGGCCTAGGCTGTAGGCCAGTTATTTCATCATGAAACAAAACAGGACATTTGAGCGGTTATTCAAATTAGCCTACATCACTGCAGTTTACAGCCAATGGACAATAATAGTGTACTCACTTGATAACAATAATACATTCCTCATTGCACCGTGTTGTTGTAGCCCAGGTATAATAATGTTATTTTCTGAAAACGTAGGCCTAGGCCTAATCAATAGTGGAGCTTTGCGTGCCCCGGGACCACAGAGGGGACCACAGAGCACAGCCTGGATGAACACACTACAGATCTGCCATTTCATAACTTGAAAACCTTTTTTTTTGCAATTTGACAGGTAAATATTTAGCCTATAGTCCTAATATTTAGTTAATGACTGGCCTAATATCTAGCTAATATTTAGCTTCTTACTTCGGCTACACATCACTCTCGCTTCGCTGTTCCTGTGCTCAGCAGGCTACAGCAGGGGTAGGCAACCCAACCCTAGTACTGCGGCACTCCAGGAACAGGGTTGCCTGGGCTATAGGCTATGCAAGCCTCTCCGCAATAGGCCATTCCTCTTCTCGTGAAATCCCAGGAAAGCTATAGGAAAAGCTACAGGACATTTCTTTTTATAATTGTTTATACTAGACCTAATAGCCTATTCTGGGAAAGAAGCAGGCTTGCTCTTGTTGATTGCTGAATATAAAACAGGCCTACAGTGTAGAACATGCATGTCAGGGAATGTTGAGGAGAGAAAGTGCACATTGGTGTGATCACTTTTGGCCGGTTATGATAACATTGTTGAACTGATGAATTGAAAATAGTTGCACAGGACAGACAAAGGGATGAGCACAGTGAAAAAGAAGACCCAAAGGAATTGACAACCATTAGAAAAATTGAAATCACTTGAAAACCACTTGAGCAATGAGGCAATGACATGCTGTAATAGACTTGCAGGCTAAACAGCGTTTGTTGTTGAATTGCAACATTTAAATACTTACTATATTATTTTTCATTAGGCCTACATGTAACCTACATTGAAGTATTATTTGCAGTTGTCAATATGACAATGAACACACCCTGAAAGTCAGGGGCACAACTTTGGTTTTAGAAGTGGGGGGTCCTCCCCCAGATATTGGGGGGGGGGGCATCTAAAGCTAATTTCCTGCATTTCTACACAATCCAATATGACCCATGGCCCTTCTAGCCGTCTCTATTTAGAACAACAAAAAGTGAACCAGTCATCAAGCTAGGTAAGAGATCATTGTTAAAAATGTTTAAGTGATGGATAAGACTGAAATATATCAAAGGTAATTCAATAATCAATATTGTGTTGCACCATTAACCAATAGCCGAACAAATCTAACAACTCTTTAAAAACTCTATTACAAAGACTTTTGATTGTCTTTATTAAGACATCCTCTATATAAAATTTCAGCCAGACTGCACAGCCAGCCCGAGCCACCTGCACGCCCGACCCCCACCAGTATAGTCAATACCTTAACTCTCTCCCCCAAAAACATTTTCCCCACTTCCCAAGGGAAACACAAGTTTAAAAAACAACAGCAAAAAAACAAATACACAGAAACAGCACATCCTCCATATAATTAATCTCATAGGCCTAATAGTATTGTAGAGCTCTTTTTACTTGCACACAATATAGCTGGGTCGCCCCATCCTGCCCCTAGGGGTCCACCACCCTGCAGCGCCCCAACCCAACACACCCCACTCAGCTTTAGTATCTTAGTGAAACATTCATTATTGGTTTTGGCTGTGTTATGCCAAGGCCAGAATGACATCCCACAGGACCATAGACCCCCAGGGCCAGGACTGAGCAGCCCAGCAGCTAGGGATTGCCTGAATAGGTATCTCCCCTGACGTGGGCATGTTTTCAATACAGACTCCTTTTGTCATACTATATTCCATATAAGGCATCCAGACCTTATGAAAGTTGCCCAGTATACCCTTAATCTTGTAATAAATCAAATCTAGTGATACATAACTTGACATTCTGCCATCCATTGTGACATTGTGGGAGGATAACCAACCTTCTAATTAATGGCAATGCATTTCTTAGATGCTTGGTTACACAGTTTTTGTTTGATAACTGTCTCCAGTATCAACATTACAAGTATCAACATTACAAGCAAACAAAAACAGGGAGAAGGGAGAATCTGTAGACATGCTGAGATAAAATACATACTCTGCCAGAATTCAGCTAGCCTTCACAAGACCATAACATATGCAAATTCATTAGGCCCTAATCTATGGATTTCACATGACTGGGAATACAGATATGCATCTGTTGGTCACAGATACCTTTAAAAAAAATGGGTCACACAATGGGCCTCAGGATCTCATCATGGAATTTTTGTGCATTTAAACTGCCATCGATAAAATGCAATTATATTAGTTGTCTGTAGCTTATGCCTGCCCATACCATAACCCCACCGCCACCATGGGGCACTCTGTTCACAACGTTGACATCAGCAAACCGCTCGCCCACACGACGCCATACACGTGGCCTGCGGTTGTAAGGCTGGTAAACAACTTTGTGCACAACATTTGAGAGAAATATGTTTTTTGTGCATATGAAACATTTCAGTGATCTTTTATTTCAGCTCATGAAACATGGGACCAACACTTTACATGTTGCGTTTATATTTTTGTTCAGTGTAGTATGTACTATGGATGGTTTTAAACTGAAGTAATTTATGTCTGAGATCATCATCAATAGTTTCTGCCAGGTCTTCCTCACATTTTTGTTTTACATGCTTTGTGTCATCGGGAAAAGCCTCTATCAACCCTTGTTACAGTTTGGAAATCAACTTTGGAGGTTTGTCAGACTGACTTAAAATAGTTTCAATCTTTGAAGCATCTGGCTTGTCCAGTGTTTGCTGCACAGAGAGAGTAAAGTGTTGTGTCTGCAAAAATTCACCTCAGCTCAGTCACAGACTGGTCTTCCCTGGTTGTCTGACTCTGCTGAGACCCCTGTCACCATCTGATCCTCCTAAGATGAGGCATGACAAAGAATGACCTTGGTGTACATTTATACATGATATTATCCAAGAATAGAATCAATGGTTCAATAATTGAAATGACCATTATTCCCAGATCTCAGACTGTAGCTTTAAGTTTAAGATGCTGTACTGTAGCTACTGTGGATCTACACATCAACTCAAGATGGAACTTCACTGATGTGTAATTCACTGATATTGTTAATATACAGCAAAATTCACCTGAGCTCTGTAGACTGGTCTTCCCTGGCTGTCTGACCCTACTTGGACACCTGTCACCATCTGATCCTGCTAAGACATGATGATCATAGTGTTGTGTACTGACGGTGCACCATGACAGTGGTTTATTACTGTGTCAGTGTTAAAAGTAGGGAATTAGCTAGGGAAACTGACAAATCAATAACATTACATTGCTATACTGACTCTAATAAAACCTCACATTGCACAAAAAAACGTCAGAAATATTGGTCTTCAATCGTTTCGCCGCTGGTTTCATCGTTTGATTCAGGTCTAGCGTGAATGAGGCAAAAATAATAATTACTTTTGGCCAGCTCTCTCTCTCGAAAGGTACGTCAACTGGCGAAAGCTAGCTAAGATCATTTACTTCTGTTGAAACGGATACAAAACATTTCCATACAAACACCTGTTAGATAGTAATAATAGCTACAGGCTATCTGACAGATAGCTACAGGCTAGAGCTAAACTGACTGTGGTAGCTACTAGTTGGAGGGGATGAAACATTAGCTAACGTTACATGTCAGTATCACTACTAGCTCAGCTCTGTGAATAAACACTAGTTTCGTTTTTTTTCTCTTAAGTTAAACAGCAGTTACCTTGCCAGCTACATCAGTCAACTAAAGAGTAGCCAGTTTCTGCTCTGCTTGCTTTTACAACTCGGAGAAAGAGCGCAACACATAAACACTGACAGCAGCTGCCTCTGTTCAACTCTCCTGTGCTCGTCCAGCCAGCCTTTCAGAAAATGTGTCTTCACTCAGCCTGTCTGCCCGCTCTGTGGTGTCCGCGCAGTCCTAATTCCAGTTGTCTGAAACCTCCAAACTGCCTACCCGACCGCTCTAAGGCGTCCGCATGGCCCTAAAGTACACCGATGCCATTTTTGGTCATGCCCACCCATCCCCAGTGAAAGTTGCGCCCCTGCTGAAAACACTGAATGGTCTGAACCAGTATCTGTGCCTTAGAGACCTCGTGAATGGTCTTGTGTTACCACCTTATTCATAGAACTCCTTATTATATGCAGAACTATAAACGATAAACGTTCCTCAAATGTGGATGCTCACCAACGTTTAATAGTTATGTAGCCTATAGTTTATCATTATAATTATTCGCTTGGTGGATGACCTCTAACACAACACAATAACGTTATTATCACAACAGAATTAGCCTATTATGTCTAGCTAATGTTAGCGAACTTGAATAAAATAAATCACTTTTATATTATACATTTATGGTACTGGGGGTAACTAACCCCCCACCCCCTAAGAACAATGTATAATTGCTGACACAAAAAAGCAACGTTTGGAGAAAAAAATTGGTACAGTTGAAGTCAGAAGTTCACATACACCTTAGCCAAATACATTTCAACTCAGTTTTTCACAATTCCTAGTAAAAATTCCCTGTCTTAGGTCAGTTACGATCACCACTTTATTTTAAGAATGTGAAATGTCACAATAATAGTAGAGAGAATGATTTATTTCAGCTTTTATTTCATTCATAACATTCCCAGTGGGTCAGAAGTTTACATACACTCAATTAGTATTTGATAGCATTGCCTTTAAATTGTTTAACTTGGGTCAAACATTTCGGGTAGCCTTCCACAAGCTTCCCACAATAAGTTGGGTGGATTTTGGCCCATTCCTCCTGACAGAGCTGGTGTAACTGAGTCAGGTTTGTAGGCCTTCTTGCTCGCACATGCTTTTTCAGTTCTGCCCACAAATTTTCTATAGGATTGAGGTCAGGGCTTTGTGATGGCCACTCCAATACCTTGACTTTGTTGTCCTTATGCCATTTCCCCACAACTTTGGAAGTATGCTTGGGGTCATAGTCCATTTGGAAGACCCATTTGCGACCAAGCTTTAACTTCCTGACTGATGTCTTGAGATGTTGCTTCAATATATCCACCTAATTTTCCTTCCTCATGATGCCATCTATTTTGTGAAGTGCACCAGTCCCTCCTGCAGCAAAGCACCCCCACAGCATGATGCTGCCACCCCCGTGCTTCACGGTTGGGATGGTGTTCCCCCTTTTTCCTCCAAATATAACGATGGTCATTATGGCCAACAGTTCTATTTTTGTTTCATCAGACCAGAGGACATTTCTCCAAAAAGTAAGATCTTTGTCCCCATGTGCAGTTGCAAACCGTAGTCTGGCTTTTTTATGGTGGTTTTGGAGCGGTGGCTTCTTCCTTGCTGAGCGGCCTTTCAGGTTATGTCGATATAGGACTCGTTTTACTGTGGATATAGATACTTGTGTACCTGTTTCCTCCAGCATCTTCACAAGGTCCTTTGCTGTTGTTCTGGGATTGATTTTCACTTTTTGCACCAAAGTACGTTCATCTCTAGGAGACAGAACGCGTCTCCTTCCTGAGCGGTATGACGGCTGCGTGTTCCCATGGTGTTTATACTTGCGTACTATTGTTTGTACAGATGAACGTGGTACCTTCAGGCATTTGGAAATTGCTCCCAAGGATGAACCAGACTTGTGGAGGTCTACAATTTTACTTCTGAGGTCTTGGCTGATTTCTTTTGATTTTCCCATGATGTCAAGCAAAGAGGCACTGAGTTTGAAGGTAGGCCCTGATATACATCCACAAGTACACCTCCAATTGACTCAAATGATGTCAATTAGCCTATCAGAAGCTTCTAAAGCCATGACATCATTTTCTGGAATTTTCCAAGCTGTTTAAAGGCACAGTCAACTTAGTGTATGTAAACTTTTGACCCACTGGAATTGTGATACAGTGAATTATAAGTGAAATAATCTGTCTGTAAACAATTGTTGGAAAAATGACTTGTGTCATGCACAAAGTAGATGTCCTAACCGACATGCCAAAACTATAGTTTGCTAACAAGACATTTGTGGAGTGTTTGAAAAACAAGTTTTAATGACTCCAACCTAATTGTATGTAAACTTCCGACTTCAACTGTATGTGGATGAATGTCAACTATAAAGGTAAATAAACTATAAAGGTAAATAAATGGCTACAGTTTACACTAGTTATTGCACGAAATGTTGTTTTTAGAAAAGGGGCGTTTTTTTAAAGTACTGGGGTAACTGGTATTGGAATGGAATATAACTAATAACATTAAATAACATAACTAATTAACTCAGTGTAACATTAATGTACATGTACACAGCCCATCTGAAATTAGCCCACCCAACTACCTCATCCCTATATTGTTATTTATTTTGCTCTTTTGCACCCCAGTATCTCTATTTGCACATAATCTCTTGCACATCTAGCATTCCAGTGTTAATACTAATTGTAATTATTTTGCACTATAGCCTATTTATTGCCTTACCTCCATAACTTGCTACATTTGCACACACTGTATATATATTTTCTGTTGTATTTTATGACCTTATGTTTTTTTTACCCCATATGTAACTCTGTGTTGTTGTTTTTATCGCACTGCTTTGCTTTATCTTGGCCAGGTCGCAGTTGTAAATGAGAACTTGTTCTCAACTGGCTTACCTGGTTAAATAAAGGTGAAATAAAATAAATAAAAATAAAACTCTCTTATGCTCTGCTATTGCACGATTCTAATTTGTACATAGGTCACAAATAGAGCTATCCCCAGTAAAATTGGAGCACAACTCATGAGGCCAACTCCTGCACTGCTCACACCTAATCCAGTCCCCACCTGTGACTGAAAACAGGGGGAGAGATGCCAATTGAAAAGCTCTCTCTTAAAAACTTAGCTAGCTATCTAGCTATATGACATAAAATGCTGTGTAAAATAGCTAAAAGGCTATAAAGTAAAATTAACTGTAAAGTTATCAGTCACTAGTGGAAACATTTACAACTACAATTAAGTTACGTTATCTTTTTAATGTATTTTACCTCAGACGATCTGGTAGCAACTTATGCTAACTAGCTAGCTGGCTAGCATTTACTGCTAGTGAAGTTGCTAGCTAGCAAGTTAGCATAAACTAGTGCTAACTGAGCTAGTCATTGTCTAAATGACAGGTAGAAACACATTCATAACCATAAGCCAGTTACTCAGTTGCCCCCAACAAACTCAGCCAACATATTACTACTTTACTCAAAAATCTTCTAAATTTTCTCTCTAAAGAAGTGAATTATTTATCTTAAGGCTTTCCTACTTGTATATTTAAAAATCAATTATAGATCTAACTTCATTGTAATATATCTACAACTTTCAAATTTTCAACAATTTGAAAAATGTACCACTAAATCGTTTTGTTGAAATATCTCAAAAAGTTGGGATGACACAGAGGACATTTTTTGTTGGGCAAGAGCAGTGGCAGCCAGGGAAGTGTTTGGTGACATCTTGTGGTCTTAATGTGAATTACAAGGGCAGTTACCCCAGGGTGCTAGTTACCCCCTGGTACCCTACTATTTCAAATATTTTACTCTGGCAAGTTTTCCACCTGCACATTGCAGTAGGAAGGTAAAGCAGAAGTCGAATCCATCACTTCCGTTTGGCTGTGCCCATAGCAACGTTCGAAAATGAGGTGGATAGGAGTCAGAGAAGGGCAAAGGACTTGTCAAGGTTATTTTCCGTGAATGCAGAGCTATGATAATTAAAAATCATTATTTTACACTGCTTTTTTACATAAGTGTGATAGCTAATGTACTAAAGCTATCTTCATATTGCTATCTTAACATTGCTTACGTTAGTTACCTTTCTGTCTGACAACGTTTATATTTTTTATTACAATATAAAAATTAGAAATATAGCCGGTGTATAACATTTTTAGTATCTGTTCTGAAGACATTGGTTCTAAAATGGAATCGAGTTATAATCAATCTTGTCCATCACTGTAATCGCATCGGCATCCACAGTCTCAAATTTCCCGAATCTGTTGGGTTGTCACTAGATACATTACATTTACATTTACATTTTAGTCATTTAGCAGACACTCTTATCCAGAGCGACTTACAGGAGCAATTAGGGTTAAGTGCCTTGCTCAAGGGCACATTTACGTCATTTAGCAGACGCTCTTATCCAAGATACCACAGCCACAAAGTCTCAGAGCAAATGTTGACGTACCTATGATAGAGGGGTTTCTGGGAAATTGAGTTCTATCTAGAACATATATGTATTCTAGCAAGAAGGGTCTACAAAAACACCTGTACACACAAACTTACCCACTGCAATCTATCTGCAATATTAAAGCTGATCTATCCCCTAAAAAAACTTCAAAAGTTACGCAGTGCAGCTTTAATTATATATAAACTCAGCAAAAAAAGAAATGTCCCTTTATCAGGACCCTGTCTTTCAAAGATAATTCGTAAAAATCTAAATAACTTCACAGATCTTTATTGTAAAGGGTTTAAACACTGTTTCCCGTGCTTGTTCAATGAACCATAAACAATTAAAGAAAGATGCCCAGGGTCCCTGCTCATCTGCGTGAACGTACCTTAGGCATGCTGCAAGGAGGCATGAGGACTTGCGATGTAGCCAGTGCAATAAATTGCAATGTCCGTACTGTGAGACGCCTAAGACAGTGCTACAGGGAGACAGGACGGACAGCTGATCGTCCTCGCAGTGACAGACCACGTGTACACGTGTAACAACACCTGCACAGGATCGGTACATCCGAACATCACACCTGCGGGACAGGTACAGGATGGCAACAACAACTGCCCGAGTTACACCAGGAACGCACAATCCCTCCATCAGTGCTCAGACTGTCCACAATAGGCTGAGAGAGGCTGGACTGAGGGCTTGTAGGCCTGTTGTAAGGCAGGTCCTCACCAGACATCACTGGCAACACCGTCGCCTGTGGGCACAAACCCACCGTTGCTGGACCAGACAGGACTGGCAAAAAGTGCTCTTCACTGATGAGTCGTGGTTTTGTCTCACCAGGGGTGATGGTCGGATTCACGTTTATCGTCGAAGGAATGAGCGTTACACCGAGGCCTGTACTCTGGAGCGGGATCGATTTGGAGGTGGAGGGTCCGTCATGGTCTGGGGTGGTGTGTCACAGCATCATCGGACTGAGCTTGTTGTCATTGCAGGCAATCTCAACGCTGTGCGTTACAGGGAAGACATCCTCCTCCATCATGTGGTACCCTTCCTGCAGGCTCATCCTGACATGACCCTCCAGCATGACAATGCCACCAGCCATACTGCTCGTTCTGTGCATGATTTCCTGCAAGACAGGAATGTCAGTGTTCTGCCATGGCCAGCGAAGAGCCCGGATCTCAATCCCATTGAGCACGTCTGGGACCTGTTGGATCGGAGGGTGAAGGCTAGGGCCATTCCCCCCAGAAATGTCTGGGAACTTGCAGGTGCCTTGGTGGAAGAGTGGGGTAACATCTCACAGCAAGAACTGGCAAATCTGGTGCAGTCCATGAGGAGGAGATGCACTGCAGGACATAATGCAGCTGGTGGTCATACCAGATACCAGAGGTGGGACAAAGTCATTGTTATGCAAGTCACAAGTAAGTCTCAAGTCTTTGCCCTCGAGTCCCGAGTCAAGTCGAGTCAAAGATGAGGCAAGTCCCAAGTCGAGTCAAAAGTCAAAGCCATCAAGTCTCAAGTCGAGTCCAAAGTCCTACATTTTAGTTTCGAGTCATTTCAAGTCCTCTTAGCAAGCCTTTGCAAGTCATTACAAGTCCTCGTAGCAAGTCTTCTCGAGTCATAAGGCGCAAGTCCAAGTCAAGTCACGAGTCATTGATGTTAAAGTCCAAGTCGAGTTGCAAGTCTTTGTACATTTTGTCGAGTCGAGTCTGAAGTCATCAAATTCATGACTCGAGTCTGACTCGAGTCCAAGTCACATGACTCGAGTCCACACCTCTGCCAGATACTGACTGTTACTTTTGATTTTGACCCCCCCTTTGTTCAGGGACACATTATTCAATTTCTGTTAGTCACATGTCTGTGGAACTTGTTCAGTTTATGTTTCAGTTGTTGAATCTTGTTATGTTCATACAAATATTTACACGTTAAGTTTGCTGAAAATAAATGCAGTTGACAGTGAGAGGACATTTCTTTTTTTGCTGAGTTTTTATATGCCCAGACTTTTCACTGTACGTTTTACAATTTGTATCGTGTTAAATAGTAGCCACTATCGGTAGCCACCGTCAGTTATACCCACATACATTTATAACTGTAACTGCATCATTCCATTACATTGTTAGTTTACATTTCTTTCCTTTGCCATGTTTGTGTGGTTGTTCCTAAGGATAGCTAGCAATAGTGGATCATATTAGGCTAACGTATTACAAGTTGTGAAATAATTTGGGACATGTAGCCTATCTGAACCATTATGGAACGCAGACCAGGGCCCGTTTCCACAAAGCATCTCAGAAAAGGTCCTAGGAATCCTGTTAAAAGCTGTTTTAAGACAAAAAAACTCCCAGCTCAGAGTAGGTTTTAGGATGATGTTAGACACTGCCCAGACAATCTCTGAGCCAGGAGTAAAATCAACTTATAAAAGTTTATCTCAGCTGGTAATCATGAAAGTTTGAGGTACTGCAAAGGAAATATAGTGATGGCGCTAATTGACCAAGTTGCAAATGATGGGTGAATGTGACTGTACATCAAATGTGGCAAAAGTAAAAACGTTTAGTTGAATTTTCACATTACAAGATCACTTTGCCTAGTCTTAATTATTGCCTAATACACTGAGTGTACAAAACAATAGGAACACCTTCCTAATATTTAGTTGCACGCCCATTTCTCTCAGAACAGCCTCAATCCATTGGGGCATGGACTCTACCAGGTGTCGAAAGCGTTCCACAGGGATGCTGGCCCATGTTGACTGCAATGCTTTTCACAGTTGTGTCAAGTTGGCTGAATGTCCTTTGGGTGGTGGACTATTCTTGATACACACGGAAAACTGTTGAGCGTGAAAAACCCAGCAGCATTGCAATTCTTGACACACTCAAACTGGTGCGCCTGACACCTACTACCATACCCTGTTCAAAGGCACTTAAATATTTTGTCTTGCCCATTCACCTTATGAATTGCACACATACACAATCCATGTCTCAATTGTCTCAAAGCTTAAATATCCTTCTTTACCCTGTCTCCTCCCCTTCATCTACACTGATTGAAGTGGATTTAACAAGTGACATCAATAAGGGAACCACTTACTCCCTGCATTTTTCTATTATCAAGATACCTACTGATAACTCTTAACTGGTTAGGATAGCTCATGAGGTCTCCTAAATACTGCATCTGTCGACTAGGTGGGACACTTATGACTGAAGAGGCTTCATGCAAAGCTTTTTATTTTTACCCATAAGAGTAGGAGTGAAATGTCCCTATTCTCAGTACTTACGACCAATTTTCTACTCTGAGACGCTTTGTGGATAAGGGCCCATACCTAGCAGTTTAAACCTGGAGCCTGGCGCACAGTTCACTTTAGTCTGGACCGTTGTCATCACAGTTCCATGATTAGTGAGGATTATTAGGGTACATTTATAGGAAAATATGTGAATTTACATGGCTTTCTTTCATTGATCCTTAATATTCTGGATAATTCTCTCCATATATTCTAGTGAGTTTGTAGACAAAATTCTAATTAAAGGTACACCAAATTTAAAGGGAGGACTTTAGATATATGTACTGAAAACCATATTGACTGAAAACTACATGATGTTTTTCAGCTGTTGAATAAAATGTATTTAGCGCGCTCAAGGGAACACGCCTGCAAAGCCAGTTACTCAGCTGCATAAGGTAAGTCTGAATACCAACTACTGAGAAGTGTGTAGGTTTGGGTCCTATGTTGGGCCCTATGTGTATCAAAGGATTCCCTTGATGAAGAAAGACTGATAAAGACAGAATAATAGAAAAGGAAACCATTTTATTAAATAGAGTTTTGCATATCATCCAACATTAAATAGTTACATAAAATGTTACTCCAATGTACCAAAAATATAGTACAGTATACATTTTTTACCAGGTGAGTTGACTCAGCACACATTCTCATTTACAGCAACGACCTGGGGAATAATTATAGGGGAGAGGAATGAGCCAATTGGAAGCTGGGGATGATTAGATGGCCAGATTGGGAATTTAGCCAGGACCCCAGGGTTAACACCCCTACTCTTACAATAAGTGCTATGAGGATCTTTTACTGACCACAGAGAGTCAGGACACCCATTTAACATCCCATCCAATAGACAGCACCCTATACATGGCAATGTCCCCAATCACTGCCCTGGGGCATTGGGATCTTTTTTCAGACCAGAGGAAAGAGTACCTCCTACTGGCCCTCCAACACCACTTCCAGCTGCATCTGGTCTCTCATCCAGGGACCTACCAGAACCAACCCTGCTTAGCTTAATTGGCAAGCCAGCAGTGAGATGCATGGTGGTATGCTGCTGACATAAATGCTAATACTGTCAAGAAGATAATGAGTTGGGATGTGTTCAGTGAGGCATCATATTCAGAACGTTGTAGATAGAAATGTAATGAAATAGAGCTGACATGACTCCCTGCTCTTCCGGACAGACAATCATATGTGTTCTATACAATGCATTTCTATCTGAATGCACTGTAACGTTGTCATTGAGAACCCATCTTGGAATGTCATTGAGAACCCATCTTGCACCCCCTCTCTCCCACACCTTCACTCTCTGTCACTGCTCTAACATCAAAACATCTGGTTTCCTGGCAGAGGCTGTCTTAGCTTTCAGGAAAACCTCTCTGTGAGTATGATGACATCACTACACACAGGCAGTCTAGTCCTCACTGGAGCAGGCAGCATTTTTCAACATGTGTGTGTGTGTACATTCTTCATTACAGCTGATTTAATGCTAAGTAAACACTTCCTCCTGTGCCATTGACTGACGGGTGTATAATGCTACAAAATAAAGCTGCTTATTTTTCTCTTCATAGAAATAAATATAAATAAAGCTACAGTCCTTGTCTAAATAATACAATATAAAATGTCTTAATAACTTAGTTGACAGTGGTCAGAAAGGATTATCTAAATCTTGGAGAATCTTCAGACACCATGACCCCACTGTCCAGTCTTGCTTCAACTCATTCTAGGTTTTCAGCAGATCACGAGTTGATCATAGTTCAGTTACTCAGTGACAGTCATTGTCAGTAACAGTTGTTCAGCATGGCACAAACTGATCTGAGTTCAGTTGCTCAGTGATGATCAACCTTAGTAACAGTAATTCAGCTGATCCAGGTTCAGCAGTAACCGACCGAGGTAGCCCTTGAGTCTGTTTAGCGCCACTGGACCCACGCTCAGACCATACTTCCTGGTAGTGTCTTTCAGAGCCTCCGACAGCCCTCCCTCTCCTGTCTGTTTCTGCTGGCGGCCTGAGCAGTGTGACATCATCCAGTTCTCCAGCAGACCCCTCATAGTGGAGGCGTCTTCCACCAGCTGTTTGAGGTCTGCCGAGTCTAGGAAGAGCAGTAGGTCCTGGTAGAACCCCATGGTCTCCACTATGGAAGGCAGGCCTTCTATAGGCTGATCTACTGCAGCCGCAGGGAGAAATGAGTCCACACCCTCGATTAGGTTAGGAGATATATCCAGCTGGAGGAAGAGAGAAATGTGATTAAATACGATTCATGTACACACTGTTTTTTAAAGTTTAATTATCAACAAGCTAAAGACTGCATAAATCAGTACACTAATGATTGACTGACTGGATGACTGATAGATAGATAGATAGATAGATAGATAGATAGATAGATAGATAGATAGATAGATAGATAGATAGATAGATAGATAGATAGATAGATAGATAGATAGATATATTACCTTTTTGATCCTGATCACCATGGTTTGAGCCAGGTCTTTGACCTTGGTCCTCACTACATGCAATGAGAGTGAAGCTCCCGCCCCCACGCTGAACAGTGCCAGCAGAGAGGACACCAGGAGGGCCATGGAGCAGTCCATATTTGTTGTCTGGATGAACGGGCGTATGTGCCTGAACGTGTGTACCTGTGTCAATATGTGTGTAGGTTTGTGTCTAGAACCTGGTGGTTCCTCTGTGTTTGTATAAAGAATAGCACGGGTACTCCTGTAAGAGAGAATATATACATAAGCAGGTTGTTCTGTTGTGGTCTGTAGTGGAGCACACGTACACTTATCCACTTGAAAAATTTTCACATATAAATCTGATAATATTTAAAGTCTAAACTTCAATGTCATGTTTTGGTTGGAGATTCATGTTTGTTTTAGACAGATCAATATTGGCAGAGGGTCAGCGGTGAAATCCCCACTTAGAGAGAACAGCCTGCCCTCTGATAAATAGACTACAGATAAGACTCACTGTACTACACCCATCCTACTGAAAACAGCCAGAAACCAGTCGATCAAGTCTACCTGATCTACTTGGCTTGCTGAATATTCCACATGCTTCCTTTCAAAGGTTCTCTCTTAAGTTTAAAGAAACATTTTTAAAGTAAAAAGTTAATTTAAAATAACTGGCACGTCACTTCATGAAAGACAATCAAACCAAACCATGCATTGCAGACAAGATAAAGTTTAACTACATCAGAGAGAGAGAGAGAGAGAGAGAGAGAGAGAGAGAGAGAGAGAGAGAGAGAGAGAGAGAGAGAGAGAGAGAGAGAGAGAGAGAGAGAGAGAGAGAGAAAGCATAATAGACAGAGAAAGAGTGAAAGTGTTATAGAGAATGATAGTGGTAAGATGGAGAGAGTGATAAAAGAAAGTGCAGAGGAGATTGGAGAGTGTCTCTTACCTCTTAGGGTCTGTGTGTGTGTCACTCCCAGGCTCCATAAGGGCTTCTTTATAGCGGAGGGCAGTTGACTCATCTCTTACTCACCCTCACCTCTCCTGCATCCCCCCCTTACTCAACATCCATCCCTCTACTGAAGAATCCCCTGGTAGGGTAGCAGGGCAGGAGACTACAGGTTGAAAACATAACACACACACGCACGCACACACACACACACACACACACACACACACACACACACACACACACACACACACACACACACACACACACACACACACACACACACACACACACACACACACACACACACACACACACACACACACACACACACACACACAGATACTTTGTGTATTTGCTGATTGTGTGGTAATCTGTCAGAGGTTGTCACTGCCTCCCTGTTCTCTGTCTCATCTCTCTGTGTGTGAAACATTTTGAAAAGTAGGGTGTTCCCTGGCCCACTAGCTCATATCCATACTTCTGTGTGTGTGTGTGTGTGTGTGTGTGTGTGTGTGTGTGTGTGTGTGTGTGTGTGTGTGTGTGTGTGTGTGTGTGTGCGTGTGTGTGACTACAATACATGAGTGTCTGTCACCATTAGGCTAGTCCCTATCTCATCGATGCATGTCTCATTGACTCGTATGAGAGAAACGGTTAATGTCATTACAGGATAATTGAGTACTGCGACTCCCAGAACACGGGGACTGGAGGGATCAGATCAGTGTCTGATGAATGGAGGGTCTGATTACAGAACCGCTGGAGGGACAATAACATGGTGCCAGAACTCTGGTCATACAGCTCTGGTGGTCCCAGGGACACTAATACAGCAGCACTGGTCACAGCCCTAATGGTCACAGCCCTACTGGTCACAGCCTTTCTGGTCACAGCCCTACTGGTCACAGCCTTTCTGGTCACAGCCCTACTGGTCACAGTCTTTCTGGTCACAGCCCTACTGGTCACAGCCCTGCTGGTCACAGCCCTAATGGTCACAGCCCTGCTGGTCACAGCCTTTCTGGTCACAGCCCTACTGGTCACAGCCTTTCTGGTCACAGTCTGAGGAAACAGTCTAGAATCCCAATCTGAGAAAGTGGAGTGATCACTCTGATATAATTTCACCAGAGATGCCAAAACGTATGCACAAACACATGCACGCAGGTATGCACGCAAGCACATACGCACGGATGCACGCAAGCACAATCAAACATACACTTCTCCACCCCTTAACAACATCATTACCTCCCATTCATTTAGCTTGTTATGGCTGTATATGTTCTGGGAACACTTTTGTGAAATAGTTATATATTTGATGTTCAGGGGCAATGTTTTGTTTAGACACAGGTCTGTGTTTGGAACACAGGAAGTGAAGAGAGAGAGAGTAAAAGAGAGATGAGAGAGAGCGAGACATAGAGAGAAAGAAAGATCTAGAGAGGGTTTGAGAGAGAGGGAGAGAGAGAGAGTAAAATAAAGTTTAATGAGCAAGAGGGAGAGAGAGGGAAAGAGTGGGTTTAGAGGGAGGGTTGAGAGAGTGAGAGAGAGAGAAAGAGAGAGGAGAAATTATCTCCATCATTTCCAGTTCTCTGTTTTCTCTGTGTCTCTTGGGACACTAACATGGGGTGGGGAGGAAGGAGGAAGGGAGAGAGGGAGGAAGGGTTGCTCTCCGTGCGTAAAAGGGGGGATCTAATCACACAGAAATCTGGGCAGGAATGTGTCCCCTGGCCTCAAACACTTACTGTAACTCCACACACACCTCAGACACACGTCACACACATACCTCACACACATACTCTAAATGTTATTGGTCGAGAAATTGGGAATCCGGGAGGAGTAAAAAACAGAAATTGTAATGTTGTAATTTACAGGCCAAGTTCAAATCAGAGTTATGCACTATTATACTATTTTGACAATCAACACAGATTAACCCAATGTGTTAGCAATGTAGCAGAGGTATGCAATGCACACGCCTCAGATACTGTCACCTGGAAAGGTGCTCTTTATAATGAACCTGTTTTAGGTCATGTTTAGGTAATGTTAACATGGGTGGGGGGATAAGAGATTTGAAAGTCTAAGTTTTACATAAAATATGTCACCAATTACTGTTCCAAAAATAATGTATAATAATAAGTCAGATCTTTTACCTAATGGTATGTTCTAATCAAGTGCAAATTCCCATAGGAACACAGCCATTTTAAAAGCACAGGGCTTGTGCAACGTAATTTTCGTCTTACAGGAATGATATACATATGAGGAGAAAGCTGAAGTCTCTACCTATCCATTGATGTAAATATACCCCCTAACTGATTCCCAGTTCATACACTAGAGAGCAGTAAGTGATCACATGACATCTCTTGGACACTTGAAACCAGCTGCATCTGGTTTGGGTAGTGAGTCACTGTTCCAGATTCTTATGACATTCCCAGCAGTAAGATAGTTTGATTTCCAAAAAGACAAGGGCTGTAGCGTTCAAATGAAGCATCTGGTCCAAAACAACCTCTCAGAGTTTAACAGGTTTAACCCATTCCAGCTGGGACAATGACAGAATGAAAGAAATGTGCTGGATATCTTCAAAGCATTTATCTTATACGTCAAATAGTTCTGGGAAAGGTAATAAGCTGAGGCCCAGTGACTGTATTTTTATCAGGAACATGATATCATCACAAATAATAAAGTTATTGTTTTTTAAATAAAAACAAAGCATGGAAAATCAGCAACTTCTCTCTTCGACTAGAAATTACAGACTCTGGGCTGCATCTCATTACGAAAAAGTTTTTTACTTCCACTGTTAAAAAATAACAGGAATCAGAACTGGATTGTGTAGGCAATAGCTTCTAACTTCACCGCATTTAAATCCCCACCTGTCACTTGATATAAATCTTGCAGTTTATAATCCAATTTTCACATAATGCAAGTAAGTATCAGTATGTCAATCAATGTAGGTTATCATGTAGCTCTGACCCTAAAGGTATCCTAACATGGTACAGGTCATGTCAACTAAACTCAATAATGATGTCAACTTGACATTGAAAATAACATTACATAATGACTGGAACAAACATATATGACATGATAACTGGAACAATCATATATAAATATATATTCATGTTTATTTCACGTAATGTAGTCTTATGGAAAAACAAATATATATATATATCTTAGGCAGACAAGGGTCTTCAACAGATGCTAGCGCTATGATGGTGCTATGACTTCCTCATGCCCCCCTTCAAATACCCCTTCCACTATTGTTTCCACCTCTCCAGTGTGTCAGATCTGTAAAGGAGCTAGGATAAATGAAGGGACCAACTCTCTGGAATGAGATACAGCCATGGGCATCTAACCAGGGCTGCGGTCCCACACAGTTTAACTTCATGTTGGAAATGGAATGTTGTGATTGGCTGCTGCTACTGTTGATTCAGGAAGTGCCCCTGCTTTCTCAGTAAGGATAGTGTCAGGCAGCGCTGGACAATAACATAAAAACAGGGTTGGGTAACACCCCCTGGCATAGACCTAGCTATTGACGTCCAAGGCAGTGTTCCTACCATCATGATGGGGAAAAGGGATGACGAATTGACTGGTTGCGTTGCCCACTGTTGCTCAGCCTGCTCTCCTGTTGTTTTACAACTCCTCAGAGAAGGACTCAGCAGAGAACCAGTCTGTCACTGCACGGAAACCATAAAAAACATCACAAGTTTGATTGCACGGAGATGGACATGAGCGCAAGTTGTGCAAGTAAGATGGTGTGATGGTGCAGGTTTTCCTTTCAGCCCAGCTCTAACACACCTGATTCAACTAAACAAACTAACCATAATCTTCCATTTAGACCAGAATGAGTTGAACCGGAGTGTAAATGGTGTGCTGGAAGAAGAAGATCAGTGTTGGCCAGACCTGGGTTGGGACACTCTCCTATCCTGACCGGAGGACTGCTGGTCCTCATGCATAAAGCATGATGGTAATGTCACGCACGCACGCACGCACGCAACACTGTGGTACACTCATAGAAAAAAAGGTCCCACAGGAGAATCCTTTAAAGAACCCTTTTTTGTTCAGGTAGAACCCTTTCGGGTTCCATGTAGCACCCTTTCCACAGAGGGTTCTACATGGAACCTAAAAGGCTTCTTTCTACCTGGAACCAAAATGGGTTCTCCTATGGGGACAGCCGAAGCACCCTTTTGGAACTTTTTTTCTAAGAGTGCCAAAACACCAAAACAGCCAGAACTATTGTGTCAGAGCAGAACAAACTTGATTGTTCTGGCATTGGACTTTGAAACCCAAGTTTACCAGTGTGAACTGCACATGAAGAAAACAATTAGAAATACAGAACTGATATAAGGGTATTTTTTCCTTTATTGAAAGTGCCGAGTACACTCATAAAAAAAAAGATATAGAGTTCTTTGGCTTGTCCCCATAGGGGAACCCTTTTTGGTACGAGGTAGAACCCTTTACAGAGGGTTCTACTGAGAACCCTCTATGAAGGGTTCTTCATAGAACCCTCTGTAAATGGTTCAACCTAGAACCCTCTATGACAGTTTCTTCCTAGAACCCTCTATAAATGGTTCTACCAAGAACCCTTTTATTATCTAAAGATTCTTCCTAGAACCCTCTATGAAGGGTTCTACTGAGAGCCCTTTTATCTTTGAAGGGTTCTACCTTGAACCCTCTATGAACGGTTCTTCCAAGAACCCTTTTATCTTATGATATCTTCAAAATGAAACACTTTACAACAATAGGTTACATACTGTATACCATAAGGCCTTTGTTTGAGGGCCTATTTATACCCTAACATAGTGGTCTGAAACTCCTGGTTTACAGGCCAAATCAGGCCTGCAAGTCACATTATGCTGGCTTGCAAAGTGATGTGTAATTTCTATTGGAATCTAGCCAAAGTGAGGATATCCAACACTTGGAATTTTGAATCACCCGCAACCTACATTCAGAATGACTGTCAGGGTAGGGAAGATTGATTACAGAGACTACCTAAATCAGGGATGGAAAACTTTGATGGGGGTGGGGGCCACAAAAAATCTGAACTCATCATGAGGGACCGCAGTGGCTCATAGGTCTGCATACCCACATCCATACCCACACATGCAGTCAGAGCCGATCCTAGCCTTTTGGGGGTAGAGAAAAATGTGCAGTTTTACAGCAAATTTCCTGCAATTCTACACATTTTGCCATCGGGTGGATAGAAATGTTTGCAGTTTTTAATATGATACTGTATCTGAATGATAGTGACTAACAAAATCAATGGGGGCCCACTGGTCAGTAATTTGTCCATGATTACTAAAAGTTTAGATAGCTGGCTAGACTCACTTACCAATCCCCCCAAAAAATATTGACATGGGTTAATTATTGAGTGACTGTCAGTGACTGACATAACAAGAGAAAAAATGCTGATGCACAACCAAATGTCTAAGTTGCACCAATAGTATTCATTCTACTATTGACTTTTTTTTTTTGTTTTTGGTAAATTGATTTGCTGGTCCCGCGGGCTGCCTGTTGCTCATCCCTTCCCCTAAATCTTATAAACTGGAACAACCATCTCAGTAACGGGTGCAATAAATCTACAGTGCATTGTTACGTTACAGCCTTATTCTAAAATGGATTAAATAGTTTTATCCCCTCATCAATCTACACACAATGCCACATAATGACAAAGCATATTACATTTACATAAGTACTCAGACCCTTTACTCAGTACATTGTTGAAGTACCTTTGGCAGTGATTGCAACCTTGAGTCTTCTTGGGTATGACGCTACAAGCTTGGCACCCCTGTAATTGGGGAGTTTCTCCCATTCTTCTCTGCAGATCCTCTCATGCTCTGTCAGGTTGGATGGGGAGCATCGCTGCACAGCTATTTTCAGGTTTCTCCAGAGATGTTCGATCAGGTTCAAGTCCGGGCTCTGGCTGGGCCACTCAAGGACATTCAGATACTTGTCCCGAAGCCACTCTTGCGTTGTCTTGGCTGTGTACTTAGGGTGGTTGTCCCGTTGGAAGGTTAACCTTCACCCCCAGTCTGAGGTCCTGAGCGATCTGGAGCAGGTTTTCATCAAGGATCTCTCTGTACTTTGCTCCATTCATCTTTCCCTCGATCCTGACTGGTGTCCCAGTCCCTGCCGCTGAAAAACATGTAGGGATGGTGCCAGGTTTCCTCCAGACGTGACGCTTGGCATTCAGGCCAAAGAGTTCAATCTTGGTTTCATCAGACCAGAGAATCTTGTTTCTCATGGTCTGAGAGTCCTTTAGGTGCCTTTTGGCGAACTCCAAGCAGGCTGTCATGTGCCTTTTACCTGTTTTTGCTTTGTCTGGCCACTCTACCATAAAGGCCTGATTGGTGGAGTGCTGCAAAGATGGTTGTCCTTCTGGAAGATTCTCCCATCTCCACAGAGGAACTCTGGAGCTCTGTTAGAGTGACCATCGTGTTCTTGGTCACCTACATTTACATTTTAGTCATTTAGCAGACGCTCTTATCCAGAGCGACTTACAGTTAGTGAGTGCATACATTATTATTATTATTATTTATTTATTTTAAATTTCATACTGGCCCCCCATGGGAATCGAACCCACAACCCTGGCATTGCAAACGCCAAGCTCTACCAACTGAGCTACATCCTTGCCGGCCATTCCCTCCCCTACCCTGGACCAATTGTGCGCCGCCCCATGGGTCTCCCGGTCGCGGCCGGCTACGACAGAGCCTGGATTCGAACCACTCGGGAGGCGCAGTGACCAAGGCCTTTCTCCACCGATTGCTCGGTTTGGCCTGGCGGTCAGCTCTTGGAAGAGTCTTGATGGTTCCTAACTTCTTCCATTTAAGAATGAAGGAGGCCAATGTGTTCTTGGGGACCTTAAATGCTGCAGAAATTTTTTGGTACCCTTCCCCAGAGCTGTGCCTCGACACAATCCTGTCTCAGAGTTCTATGGACAATCCTTCGACCTCATGGCTTGGTTTTTGCTGTGACATGCACTGTCATCTGTGGGACCTTATATAGACAGGTGTCTGCTTTTCCAAATCATGTCCAATCAATTGCATTAACCACAGGTGGACTCCAATCAAGTTGTAGAAACATCTCAAGGATGATCAATGGAAAGAGGATGCACCTGAGCTCAATTTCGAGTCTCATAACAAAGGGTCTGAATACTTATAAGGTATTTATTGTTTTAATTTTAAATAAGTTTGCAAAAATTTCTAAAAACCTGTTTTCGCTTTGTCATAATGGAGTATTGTGTGTAAATTGATGAGGAAAACAATTAATTTAATCAATTTTAGAATAAGGCTGTAACGTAACAAAATATGGAAAAAGTCAAGGGGTCTGAATACTTTCTGAATGCACTGTAACTACTAACAGATTGGATTAGTTTAGTATCTTACTTATCTTTGTGTAACACAGATATTGAAACAAACTATTCTGAAAATCAACCAAAATTATTTAGTATTTTTTTTAAATGTTGAGACCTCTAAATCCATCTGAGAATATCACAGCAAGATGAAACCACACATGCTAGATTCTCTAGATCAGGGTTCTTCAATCCTGGTCCTGGAGGGCCGAAACACCTCTGTTTTTCATCCTCTCCTTCTAATCAGGGGCTAATTCAGACCTGGGAAAACCAGGTGAGTGCAATTAACTACCAGGTAGAAATAAAAAACAGAAGTGTTTCGGCCCTCCAGGACCAGGATTGAAGAACCCTGCTCTAGATGGTCCCCTTTCACATGCTGTCTCCAAGGCTGGGCTCTGTCGCTCAAAGGGAGAGCAAACCGATTATTTTTCTTGATAGGCCACGTCACTCCCTATGTAAATGTGGAGTCTGAAACCTGACACTTCAAGTCAGCTCCGCTGAGAGAGTGGAAGCAGAGAGCAGACAGATGAGGCTTTCTGGCACTATAAGGCACTGGACCCTACGACATTCACAGAGCTCTTTGTACACCACAATGTCAGTCGGAATCAGTCCAGAACCACTCAAAGTACCCTAAATAGTTGACTTAACATCTAAGAGCACCACTGAGTCAATTTAACTCTTGAATCAACACTAGAAATGTTACACTGAAAATCACTAGGTAACACTGGCCAATTTATCGCGTACCATACAATACACTGCTGGTTCACTCAGCCTCGTCTGAAAGACAGACATCACGGCAAAGATAAACTATGTCTGTACTGTACATTTAAAATAATTAAGGGAATACCACATACATGCACAAATACATATACTGTAAGTACAGTTTAAAACATTCTCACTCCTATCTTTTTAAATGTATCAGATTACTTAAACTCCTGATGTTAAAGTTTAAACACTGGTAAACACTAATTCTTGCCTTCCAAAGAATCCTTCTTGCCTTCCAAAGAATCATCAAAGAAGCCTTTCTTTAAAAAACGGTTCTTAGGATGAAAAGGGGCCTAGGTAGAACCCTTTGCCTTAGAAAGAACCCTCATCTTCCAAAAAGGGTTCTTCAGATGAAAACAGTTCTTGGTAGAACCCTATCCAGTATAGTACAACACAGCTGACTGGTTGGGGAAGGGTTACAGGGTTACAGTGATCTCACCAATCAATCAAATGAAAGTGTATACCTCTCCTCATAAACACAACAACCCTGACACACACACTCACATACATTTATTTGACAGAGCTGCACTGACTGTTTCCCAACATGTAGAATTAGTTCACGTTCTAAAACAGATGTTTTGCTGCCATCTACTGGACTAGACCAGAGTTGTTGAAGCCCTCAGCACAGGTGTTAGACAGATATTGGCCTGATCAGGTCCAGGAGTGGGCAACTGGTTGTCTGGAGCTACAGTGTCTGGTTGTTTGCTCTACTCCCTCAGGTGTGACCAACAGGGTTTGAACTCGGGTCTCTGGCATACTAGAAAATGGCAAAGCCTATGTAGTCATTACACTGGCTCTTCATTGATCCATTAATGGCACAAATTTCTCTGAGAGTGAACTCATCTGTTTTCCTAGGTCTTCCACAGCTAGCACACCTGATTCAACTTGTCAACTAATCATCAAACCCTTGAATAGGTGAATCCGGTGAGCTAATTCAGGGCTACAACAAAATTGTGAAACATCTGGGGTCCCCGTGGAGAGGTTTGAAAACCACTGTTCTACTGTATTGGACAACCAAAGCAACCATCAGACATCATTCTCACATGCTTACCTGTAGCATCCCATGCTACTCACTCACACACACAAACACACACACACGCACCCTGATTCAGCCCACTGCAGTAAAAAGTTAAATATCAAAGCACTAAACCACTCCCTAAAAGCTTCACTTATACAAAAGTTTTACTTGAACCCAAAATGGTTCTCAAGTAGATTACTAAGAAAAGCTCATCCCTTGTTTAAAAATTGCCTTTTTGTCTTTGTACAGATTGCCATTTCTCATTTTCAATGAATTGAAAATGAAACCTTGTTCAAAGTATCTCTCTTTTCAAACAAGCAATGCATATCTGGTTACAATTTCAACTTCATCCCTCAGAAAAGATAGAACAAATATTACAACAAATATTATGGATGAACTCAAATGTACTGGTTGATTTATGGAAAAGATGTTTGAGAAGGGTATTTTGTTTTTAAATTATATTGTAAATTGGAATGGTAGAGTTATGTTTATCATGGAGCTATCGGAAATGTATGGGAAGGTCTGCTCAATCCAAGATTACAACCAATTGATTACAGCACTACACCAAAAATGGAGGTGGCAGGTGGCAGCAGGAGGAGGTAGGGTACTGGTCTGTCTCGCAATATAAAGGATCAAAACTGGCGGAGGAACAAAATAGCATAAATAGGAAAGTATGCCAGTTTCATTTCAGGACCAGGATGTTGACAGCTGCGCCATACAGATTGCAAAATGTACCAATTCCATGGCACAGGGTGTATGAGTTGATATATAAAACAACACAAGATTCAACAATTTGTGCTTTTCAGCTAAAATTAATGTACACAATTCTTGTCACCAACAAAATGTTGAATATTTGGAGCATACAACCATTGCAGCTCTGCAGATGTTGTTGCGAGGATACAGACTCAATAGGCCATTTGATCTGGTATTGCCCTCAGGTAGCCTGTTTCTGGTCTCAGGTTGAAGAATGACTGAAAAAGCATGACATTAATCTAAACTTGAGCCTAGGAATAGCATTGCTAGGAAATTTGGAGAGACCTGGTCAGTCAATCACTAATATACTAATACTATTAGTAAAAGTATTTATCTTCAACTCACAATCTGTGGATTCTATAAAACTAGATAGATTCAAATTGTATGTTAAACATCACAGCATAGTTGAAAGATACTGTATATGGCGCGTAGAAATCCGAAGAGGGTGGCCAGAAGAGATAGGTGGAGTGGGCTGAGGGAAACTGAGGGTTGGGATGTGGAACTGGAGAAAAGTGGGAGTGAAGTTGTTGGGTGGCGGGTAGAATGATGGTCAAAGATAAAGTCAAAAATAAAGTCAAAATAAACCAAAAATAAAAAAGTTTAAATGACACTAAAAGGAACGTTTGCTACATCCAATGCCTGTTTGCCTGAGGCTGATGTCACTCAAGCGCTTGAACGTGCGTACACATGCACACACACACACTCGCATTCAAACACACACGTGTGTGCACACAAACACACACACACACACACACGTAAATAGTGCCACCCATGCACAAAAACACTCACAGTTGGCCTTGCTGTTTACATTTTTACTGTCCTTGATGTCTTTTGTTTTTATACTGAACAAAAATATAAACGCAACATGTAAAGTGTTGGTCCCCTTTTTCATGAGCTGAAATAAAAGATCCCAGAAATGTTCCATACACACAAAAAGCTGACAGGTGTGGCATATCAAGAAGCTGATTAAACGACATGATCATTACACAGGTACACCTTGTGCTGAGGACAATAAAAGGCCACTCTAAAATGTACAGTTCTGTCACACAACACAATGCCACAGATGTCTCAAGTTTTGAGGGACTGTGCAATTGGCATGCTTACTGGAGGAATGTCCAACAGAGCTGTTGCCAGAGAATTTAATGTTAATTTCTGGCTCCCAAGTGGGTGGGCCTATGCCCTCCCAGGCCCACCCATGGCTGTGCCCCTGCCCAGTCATGTGAAATCCATAGATTAGGGCCTAATGAATTCATGTCAATTGACTGATTTCCTTCTATGAACTGTAACTCAGTAAAATCTTTGAAATTGTTGCATGTTGCATTTATATTTTTTGCCCAGCATATATTGTTGTTTTCTGTTGTTGTGTTCCTTTGTTCTTGTCTCTTTTCTCTTTTATTATTTGTATTGGTTGTTGGCACATCGGGTGGGTAGTTATTTTGGTTGGGTTGGACGGGGATGGTGGCTTGGAGGGGCAGGTTTTTCAGGGAGGACTGTGGGAGGGTCTTGGATGTTTGAGGGGCAGCTCTCAGGGGGAACTGTTGGGTGATCCTGGATGATTGGGGGCAGCGGGTGGCCTAGCGGTTGGGAGCATTGGGCCAGTGGCCGAGAGGTCACTGGTTCGGGTCCCCAAGCCTGGGTGAAGGAACTGTCGATGTGCCCTTGGGCGGGGCGCTTGACCCTGGTTGCTTCTGTGGCTTGCTCTGGATGGGAGCGTCTGCTAGATAACTGGAATGTAATGTAAATGTTGAGCAGCTTCACTGCAGGTAGATTGTATGTTTAAAATTAAATTTAAATTTAATAAAAAAGAATTACAAAATATATATAATAATAATTCCATACTTAAATCTAAATGTTACTCTATTTTGCTATTTTATTTGGAAATAAAACTTTTGAACCTGATATAATGCTTTTTTCATTGACATGTAGGTGTAATTGAAATTATGTACGGTCCAAACTTGGCCGTAGAACAACGACCAAAAACATATGTATTTTCAACATCCGTAAAATATATATTTTCTCAAATTACTTAGAACTGAAAAAGAATGTGACTTCAACTTCAGACAATGACATATTTTCAACATCCAGCAGAGGCATCTTTTCAATGTCCGTAAAATGATATATTTTCAACGTCTGTAAAATATGTTTTTTAAACTTTAACTTCAAATTGAAAATGAACGTGACTTAAATGTCAGACAAAGACATATTTTCAATGTCTTTTTAACATCACTTTGCTTACTGGGACACACACACACACCTGTGCCTTTGCATTCCATAACATTGCAGAGAATAACTTGTGATGCTGGGGTCGACTGCAGATGCTTTTTGGGGTAAGGGCTTCCTGGGTTGAGGTGTGTTAACAGCAAGCCCAGACCGCAAAAAGACCTGAAGAGGACAAAGAGGTCAATATCACGGACACGGTCACATTCGCATATGGTCGGCAGTCCTCTGAGCACCTGAAACATACAAACACACACGTAAGACCTTAAAAACACGTGTGAATATGAATGAATAAATGAATGAATGAATGAACAAACGAATGAATAAATAAATGAATTAATGAATAAATGAATAAATGAATGAATTAATGAACAAAATGTAATGCCGTGTAGTGTGACCCATCCCTTACAGGATTACTATTAAACACCCATTTTATATAAAAAGAATGCCAACAGTATACAGATGTCCGTGGCTATATTTGGGTGTGCTTGAATCTTCTGATGAACAGGAATTTTAGCTCAAGTCAATCAACAGGACTCTTGAACAGAAGCATGAGAAAAGATTGAAATGTAGATGCCGGATCACAGGTAAATAAGGCCCAAGTGATCCACAGGTTTTATGAGCTACTAGTGTCTCAGGTGGATGACAGGAGAAGAGAGTCGATGTGCCCTTAAGCAAGGCACTTAACCCTAATTGCTCCTGAAAGTTGCTCTGGATAAGAGCGCCTGCTAAATGACTAAAATGTAAACGTAAATGAGAGAAGCAGGGCGTGCAGGCTTTAATTCCAGTTAGTCCTGGAGAAATACAGGGCATGCAGGCTTTAGTTCCAGCTTAGTCCTGGAGAGATAAAGGGCGTGCAGGCTTTAGTTCCAGCACAGCACTAACACACCTGGTTCAATAAATCTCTGTATGTTTGGTCAAAAAAGTTACATATATAGTGCTTATTTAAAATGAATGGACATGAACCCTGAAGTTGTCGATAACTGTAGCTTTTTTAGTACAGACCAGCAAGCCAGACACTAAACCTGACCATAACTATACATACTGAGGTTAAATCAAAACAAAACTGAGTGTAGATCAGCGTTTGGCCTGACAGCAGGATTAATAGATACAGATCAATAGGATGGCCAGCTAACACCCAACTTCTTCTTGTTTAGAAATAAAGTGAAAATAACACTTCATTACTTAGAAAAAATCATGTTTTAAAATATATTTAAATCTGTGCTGTTGGGTCAGAGCAAAGTGAGCTGGCCAACCGACGCTGCTTTGGGAAACACTTCCTTAACCCAGTGGCCTATCTACGGTAGAGGAGGGCCCGACGACAGTACCGGAGCTGTCCATGGTGCTGAAACCAAAGCAGCGCACCAGTCCTGCCGGGAACGCCCAACATCTCTCTCTTGTTCTCTTTCTCGCTCACGCACGTACGCACGCGCGCACATATACACACACACACACACACGCATGGAACACTACAACGGGAGAAACCAAACCAATGGTTACTATTGTGTCACACTAGTATTCTGCGTGTGTTTGTGTGCGTGCGTGCGTGTGCGTGCGTGCGTGTGCCTGCTCCTGGTCACATGCGTCTCTGTCGTGGAAAGAGGTTGCGATTTGAGTCAATGTCCTGTAGTGGTCTACAGTAGTCCATGTTTACACCACCCAGACACCCCTTCACTGTTGGAAAAGGGATATAAAACAATACACTTAAATACACAAAAATCCTGATTGATAAAACGAAAGAAAATTGAACAGGATACACCACGCTCTCTTTATTCTAAAACCATAGGATTTGATGTTGTCGAAATAAAAGTTGATCCACAGGAGGCTTGCTATCAAGTGAAAGTTTTTTGACAAAACACACACATTCAACATTTGTCACACGATTCAACGTCGCGTTTTGCTCTGTGCGCGCGGCAGCTGCATTTGGAGCAACCATGGCGCGCACGATCGGGGCTAGACCCAAGCAGATAGCAAAATTGCTATTCTTACATTCATCGCCTGTGCCAAAATGATGCAAATTAATAAAAACAAATGTTGATTCAGTGTTGTCAGACTGGCTTCTTAAAGAGGGAGGAAAGAGCACTGTAGGAATGTATTTTCATCATGACTAAATGATAGACCGATGAAATGCCATATGATAGTGGGGATGAGAGGAGGAAAGGAGAGATGGAGAGATTAAGGGAGGAGAGGAGAATGGTGGGAGGAGAGGAGAATGAGGGAGGAGGTGTAGAATGGTGTATTACCTTTCTCTGGGTGTAGATGCATGGTCTATGTACTGTTTCAGATGAATCCCCTGAGAGTAAAAGCAAGAATCTCTTAACTCGGTCGGTCATCAGGGACATCACCGAGGGAACCACGTCGCGTCTCCCAGTGAAAAATAAGAATGATGAATGCACAAGGCTCTTTAAAAATAAAACCCGATAAAAAAAAGAATGAGGCTGCAAGTGTAATTCCAGAAAATGTTAAGATGTAGGTATCCATCCCACAGAGCGGTGTGGATATATTGAGAAATCGCATCCAACGGACGGACGCATCCCTCACTATCGGTTTGGCGACATTATGCCACCTCTGCCAATATTTTCCATTCATTGCATGAATGAAGCAGCGTCTATTTTCAAATATGCTTCCATCTTTGCCATATTTTCTGTATCTTAAACAATACAGCAAAATAAAACCCAAATGGAACCACCACCACTCAATTCCTCTAGTCAATCGGCGATTGACCCGCATTGACGTCATTGCGTCATTAGGTCTCCCCTGGAAACACTGGGCTGCTATAAATAGAACACATTAATTCAGCCGAACTCGGAGTTGGCTTGGTTTAGCGAGGAGTGACTATTTGTATCAAACCCATAACCCTGATTCCTGAGCAATATTACTCTCAAGGACAAACTGATCACGACTCACGGCTATTTTTAGGAACGGGGAGAGAGAGGGGGGCGAGGCGAAAGAGAGAAAGAGAGCGCGAGAGAGACCTTCGTTTGTCTTCCTCCCCGCCCCACTCCCCATCTCTCCTCTGGCGGTAAAACAGAAACAGCGACACGGGATATACTGTAAATAGCACTGAGCGGTCATCCAACCAGCCAGCGGGGGAGAGGAGACCCTGTAGCCGAGACAGAATAGCCCTATTGCGGTCAAGGAGCCCCGAGCACCCCGCTGTAGTATGGGGTTTAGAGAGGGAGACCATAGCAGATGTATAACATTGACCACTGAGCACAATAGCTAGAAGACTACACGCTGGAGGGAATGGATGGCCAACCCTTCTCCTGGATAGCTACCCTCCTGTAGGACTTTGTACCAGCCCAGTTCTAACACATTTTTTTCTGCTAATCAGCAGCTCTTCAGGGCCTTGGTTCACTGAAACGTGTGTTTTAGTACTACTTTAGTACACTAGTGCTGGATTAAAAGGCGGTAGGCCAGGGTTTCCAAAACTCCATCCTTGGGACCCCAAGGGGTGCACGTTTTGGTTTTTGCCCTAGCACTACACAGCTGATTCAAATAATAAACTAATCATCAAGCTTTGATTTGAATCAGCTGTGTAGTGTTTGGGCAAAAAACAAAACGCAAAAGGCCCAGCAGATCTCAGGAGGGTTGGCCACCATTGCATTGTTATAACACTTAATGGAATAATATTTACTTATTGTCTAACTTTCATCATGTTCAAGGGCCAAACATTAATTAATTGATTTACTAGATACAGTGTTTTACTATCACAAGACAGCTAATGCCAGTTGAGGTCCACACCACAGAGACCATGTTAGTACCATGACGCTGAGTATAGAAACTGCATGTCTGAATGCTCTGTGGATTGTGATGGGTAGGCTAGGTTTAGCCTGACGATTCACATAAAATTATTCTGCTGCTCTGTCCTTCGCTTCATACTTTAGTCTGAGACTGCCATAATTGAAGTCGTTTGTCATGACAAGGGGCACGAAGAGCGTTGTACAAAACAAAATCATCATTGACTGTATTGTTTCTAACCAATCAGAGTATCAAAGCCAATGACGAATTTTCAAACCGCCGCTTCACCGACATGAGTCCTGGCTCTGGCCAAAGCCATCGGTTTCTGGGCCAATCAGACAGCCCGAATGTGTTCGCGTTCAGTGCGGGTCTGGGAGTTACTCAGATCCAGACTTATTGTGGAGAAGAAACCATGGAGTTTCTAAACCCAGAGGCGCAACAACGCGAGACTTCCGGGAATGGTTATGAAACAGATCAAACAGACCAGGCCGGGGTTTGGGGTTTGAGAAGTCAATGAGAGAAGTGCAATTTATTTTATTATTTCTTCATTTTTTTCGAAATATAATGGCAAACCTAGATTCGAGCCAATGTCTTAAGTAGTTCAACATGTTATTAATACAACTTCGTGAAAGTGACAAACTGACCCCTTTCGTTTTCGTCAAAAACAACGTTATATCAAAGGAATGCCTTTGATTTGATGGCCTGCACATGCGCAGTTCGGCATGAGAGGACCGTTAGATCCAATGACGTGTTTCTACGCATGCGCTTTGCTAGCCAACGTCGCCATGACATCGCCTACAAGTGTGATGGGGATTTCTATTGGAGAAGCAGTTTTAGCATATCTTTATACTGTACTGTCCTTGAAGAAACTAACATCCGTGGGCGTAGCGTTTGGTCGGATCAAGGAGTCTGGGTAGCCAGGCAAGGCTAGTTTGTGCATTCAGGAGAGAGCTGCTCTTTAACTATTGATGCCATCTACTGGTGCTTTAGGAGAACTGCATTAAATACAGTAAAACTAGTGTCGTGATGCACTGTTGGAAGGTGTAGAGACATATCTGGGGGGACGGACGGACAGTGTTCAGATGACACTGTCTCTGTCATCTGAACACTGTGACACAGTGAACACAGAGGAGCAGAGGACGGTGAAACAGCACTAGGTGGCATTCTCCTGTGACCATGTGGACCTATGCCAGCAGAGTGAACAGCACTTTTGGAGGAGGATAATGTTACTTTCTGAACCCAAAGTTGGGCTGTTTAGCAGCGAGTCTAAGTGTGTTTTTATTGTCTTCATTTTGGTTCCATATGGTGCAGCTATAACACAGAGGGCTGTCTGGGGAGGCATCAGGAAGAAAATAACAACAGCCATATCCTCCCCCCTCCTCCATCCCCAGCCATAGAAATTAAGAGCAGCCGCTGGCAGCCATTACAGGCCCTGACGGTACGCAGTTTCATCCCAGGCCATAGTAAATCACAGCAACTAGAGACACGTGGACTGAGATGGCTTTATGTGCTGTTTTACCTCCACATATACTGATTTAGCACCTCCCCAATCTTGGCAGAGGAAGAGAACCATCATCTTCACCTGGTGACATCGTGCTCTGGTAAATACTTAATTTGTTTGTGTTGAATTGTGTTGTTGTTGACTGGGGAAGAGATGTGGCAATATTGGCATATTTATATAGACACTCTCCCTCTGTCTCTGTCTGTCCTCCTTCTCCTCCTCCTCCTCCTCTTCTCTATCTCCCCTTGATTATATATATCTTTTTTAGATGTTTGTCCAAGTGTGACTCTGCCACAAGTGTGAGGTGATAGGCACACAGACATATTACATACTGTATGTCTGGTTGACATTTTTAAAAGGTAAAACCTTGATGTGTATTTTCATTTCATGCTGTTATATTATGAGACTGCGTTATTTTCACTGTCAAAGCTAAGATGGCTGCCATTGTATTTGGGGTGGACTATCCCTTTAAGAAGGCATGTCCCTTTAAGAAGAGGAGAGCAGTTTGAGGAAAGGTTTGGCATGTACCTGGCTGAGTTTTTTTTCTTCTGTGGACAACCTTCTAAACAGCCTAGATTAACCATTCAGAGGGAATAATTGTTGCTCATTATTGTTAATTTTTACTCCAGCGACAAACGATTCCTGTGTGGTTGGTTTTGGAGGATGCCATGAAATTGTACCTGTTGTAAGGAAATCTCCACAAGGCTGGATTTCCCTCTTCCTCAACCATCCGGTGAGATCTATCCTGTTGATTTTTGTGACTTGCTTTATTGGATTACTTATATTTTTGCATTTTGAAGGGGGATTACACATTTGCTTTTTGATTGATTTTGGGACAATTTTTTGTTGGGATTCTATTTGAACATTCTAAACTTTATTTTGGGTCTATTTGATTTGGTTTTGTGGAGATGACAATATGTACTTATTTTGTTCACTTTATTAGTCTTGTCTGTCTTGCTTTGGTCACTCTCACATGAACACAGTATTTCTTTGAACTCTAGTATTGTAACATGATTTGAGATCCAAGTTGATTGTTAGTATGTATAAGCATATTTGCCTTCCTGTTCCCTCATGTTTTCCTACAGTGCTTTCTGATCCAGAGGCTGCTTATAACAATATCAATCAGCTGTTTAACCATCCAGTGCCATACAGCCTCCTGGTGGCCAAGATAGACTACTAAAACATACCTGTTCTCTCTGCGGCTCTGTCTCCACCTCCTCATATCCAACAGAGAAACAGTTCTACAATCTCCACTGAGCTTCCATTGCTTTCTCCTGGTCTAATTACTGGTCAGGATTTGATTTACACATTGGGTGTGCCCTAATTTGTTATTTATTTCCATTGTATTATTGTTTTCTTTTTTTGTATTGTACACTTGGAGCCATAGACCACAGTACCTCTCACCCTGAGGACCAACTTGTACTGTCTACCATGCCGTCTCTCACTGAGACCACCAGCTGTAGAATGTTCTCCCTAATTGTCTTTCCTATGACCTATATGTCATTGATGGCGGAAACGCTTTTTGTCTTTGCCAGGCGCCATGCCATTTTTGTATCTATTTTGGTCCTTTAATGAGTACTTTCAAAAGGTGAACATGAAAATGTCAAAAACTTAATGTAAATGTATTTTTTCTTTAGTTTACTATACAAAGCTCTCTACATTGAATCACATAATTTGTAGTAACTTACTTTGAAGAGATGGTGATTGGGTCAAAATAGGCTTTGGTGATTGGTAGGCTAAATTCAGTGTACTTGTCATTAACTGCCATTTCCCGAAAGTCAGACTCTTTTCTGGGAAAAATTTGCCAAAAATAAACATTGTCTTTAGTATTTTACAGATAGAAGGATGAAAAAAGTGTTTATCCATAATCTGGTCTGAGTAAGTCCCGTTCTGGAATGTCTTAACAAAATTAAACCAAAATATTTAAGATGACTTCATCCAGTGTCCAGAAAAAGTGATTTGTGGTATATGCACATATTTAATGAGTATCACCGAATTTGCATATTTTAAACAATATTTCAGAAATTGTAATACAAAAAAGTATGATATGTGTCTACATTCAACTGGTAAAAGTTGATTGCGTTATGATTAAGAAAAAACAACTATTAGGGTGTGGTGCCTTAAATAAAACATTGAGTTAACACAGTCCAGCACTTCTGTATCTCCCCGTTCTCCCTTCCACTCTCTCCTTCCTCGCTCCCTCTCTGCACTCTCTCCTGTGTCATGCTGAGTGTGTGTGTCCGCCTCTCTAACAGACTTTTAACGGCTCCACAGGGGGAATTAGACTCACATTAATGCTGCATATTACAGAGAGGATGAATACTGCAGCCTGACGACAGGATAACGCTAGTATGCAATGCACACACACACCAACACACACACATGCGGGCGCTCGCATGCACACAAACACACAAACACACTCAATTCAACAAATAACCAGAACTCTCAGTCTACTGGAAACTCTGTTTGGGAACTTGGGCTGTAAGTGACTGAATAAAAACAGAATTGACCCTTAATGACACTTTCTCAGGTTGGTTTCATTAGAGCGGCCCAGGGCAGAATGTATTAGAGAGGAACTTCATTCATTACATGGAGAGAAGAGGCCAATTGAGTTAATTGTTTAAGGGTTTAATTAGTATGTAGAATAGCTATTGATTTCTGCTGAATTAGAATGTTTAACTGTATCAGTGGAGTAATTACAGATAAGGATAATCCAGTCATCACATACACACACTCTAGTAATCCAGTCATCACATACACACACTCTAGTGACTCCTAACCCGCAGTCCCCGCGGTTATATCGGCGGGGCTGAGGGGTTTAGGGTCATTAAATATTGTGTGGCTGAAGGGCGGGTTGAATAAAGAGAAATAATACCTTTAAAAAAATCCATAAATGTATAATTCTTATGCATTTTATATAGGCTATGTTGAGGTTTTTCTATCATTATTTTAGGCTATCTCGTATTAGTGCATGAACCTAAACTTTAGGGCTCAACTGTACACTTCCCATATTTTACATTTACATTTACGTCATTTAGCAGACGCTCTTATCCAGAGCGACTTACAAATTGGTGCATTCACCTTATAGCCAGTGGGATAACCACTTTTTCTTTTTCTTCTTCAGGAAACAGCAGAGGGTGCACCCCCCATCCACATTGACAGGACTGCAGTGGAGAAGGTGGAAAGCTTCAAGTTCCTTGGCGTACACATCACTGACAAACTGAAATGGTCCACCCACGCAGACAGTGTGGTGAAGAAGGCACAACAGAGCATCTTCAACCTGAAAAGGCTGAAGAAATTTGGCTTGGCACCTAAAACCCTCACAAACTTTTACAGATGCACAATTGAGAGCATCCTGTCGGGCTGTATCACCGCCTGGTACGGCAACTGCACCAGCCGCAACCGCAGGGCTCTCCAGAGGGTGGTGCGGTCTGCCGAACACATTACCGGGGGCAAACTACCCGCCCTCCAGGACACCTACAGCACCCAATGTCACAGGAAGGCCAAAAAGATCATCAAGGACATCAACCACCCGAGCCACTGCCTGTTCACCCTACTATCATCCAGAAGGCGAAGTCAGTACAGGTGCATCAAAGTTGGGACAGAGAGAATGAAAAACAGCTTCTATCTCAAGGCCATCAGACTGTTTAATAGCCATCCATATCTATTTGCAATTTAATTGCCTACTGTTTGGGGCAGAGAAGCGTCCAACTTAAAGTTCAATCAATAGACCCCACCCCCCGATTATCAGTCATATAGGCCTATCAGTTTATTCTCTACGGCCTGTTGCAGAAACCAAAAGATCTGGAGCAGTAGTTGCAATAATCTTTAAGTGTATTCACTATTTTACAAATCTAAAGTTCACGGCAATGGGAACAATATCATAGCAGTCTCTCGCCCATGAGGCCTTCCACATGCCACCACACTAGCAATGCCAATGTCAACCCCAACGAGCCACAGGTTTAGAATCTTCTCATGAGCTCTGAGTTGAGCGGACACGTTGCCACTGGTGTCCCTTTCTTAATTTCTAGGTATTACTGCACTGTTGGAGCTAGAAACACAAGCATTTCGCTGCACCTGTAATAACATCTGCAAATATGTGTACACGACCAATAAAATTGTATTTGATGCGTCGCTGTCCAGCTACTGGTGGTGCTGAAATCACGGAGGTAGCGCTCCTATGTTTATTTGGCGCCGATTTGTGCCACTGTTCATTGTCCTGAAACAATACGTGTCTGCTGTTTTAATGGGCACATCTTGGAATTAATCGTGCTTCTCCCATGGCAGGCCACTAAGCCTAATACACAGAAACTTCTGAGCCCCAAATTGGACAAGGGCTTTGAAAAACACGTCAGATAGGCTACTGGTAGTTCCACATTATGGTGAAATAGGCCTATATTTATTTATTATTTTGGCACTTGTAGGGCTTGATATCTTCATGATAACTCGTTATTATTATTTCCACCTCTACAGGATGAATTGGATGCTACAAAGGAGACCTGGAACAGTCACCTGATCCACCCCTCAAAGAACGAGAATGTCCCCCATTGTTGGCCTGATGTCATGTACACAGTTCCAGAGTTGTATGATACACATGATTACTTGTGTGGTGTGCCACAAGAGGACATAACCAGCTGCGAGGACCAGTGTGTCCATGGTCATGACATAGCTTGTGATGAGGATGTGTACACTCTGTGCTCCTACATCATGGCAGAGAACAATCTTGCTGTTCCTGCAGATGCATACAGAGCTGTTGGTATTTTTAAACCCCTGATAGTCCATTGTGTTATGCTTGACTGAGACTGTAGGCCTTTTTAATTCTCCCTCTACTCCCTTTACCACTCATAAATATACTAGGTATTTACGAGTCATATTATTTGACAATCAATGGATATGAATTGTGCATTTAAGTAACAGTATATTTTTACATTTTCAGACAAAATATAAGCAATGTTGACTTTTGTTGTCAATGACCCTTTTATTTAATGAACATGTAAACACACGAACACAAACTTTGGACTAATACACATGGAGTTTTTACAAACTAGGGTACTCCTGAGTGTGGCGAGTGCACACTGTGGAACCGCGGCTTTAAAAAAAGTGAAAACAGAGCCCTTACACTAATTATTGATAGTTGTTTGGCAAATGTATGTGCATTAGAAACGTCAGTCTCTTTTTTCAGATGGTCTATAAAAATCAAAACATCTGGGCTGTATGTGGTATGAAATTATGTTAAAAAAGTTACATTTTTGTTCAGTAAACTAAACCAGAACATGCACTCTGTTTCCTGGCTCCATGTAGACCGAAATTACACGATGTTCATCAGCCTTTTCAGTCACAATTTCACAATAGATAATATTGTCACCCATCAGAGTATTCTCAATGTAATATATTATTACATGTGTGAAAATAGTTTTGATATTGTTAGGTGTAGTTTTGATGGGCATGTTGGGTGAAGGGGCAAGGAGGAAAAAAACATATACTCCCCAAAACTGCTTATAACATCAATTCTGCTTGTGTTTTTTGATATCGAAATTGTAACAATGTCAGTGTGTTTTAAAGAAAAGTCCAGGATGAGGACAACAAGGACGACACTGTGTACAGCATATGTGTGTTCTTCAGCATTCTGCCTACACCTCCTCCGATTACACCTCCACCATCATCGATACCCATCGCTTCACCTCCGGGGTCCAGTGGGATTCGGCTCTCGCTCCCGAGGGCTTATGATGGCACAGCTGCCGGGTGTCAGGGTTTCCTGCTCCAGGTCGAACTCTACCTGGCAACCATCCACCCGGTCCCCTCGGGATACGAGAGCGTGTCCGCCCTCATCTCCTGTCTGTCCGGCAAGGCGCTGGAGTGGGCCAATGCAGAGTGGGGGGGAATAGACGCCGCTACTGTCAACTATGCGGAGTTTACCCGCCGCTTTAGGGCGGTATTCGATCATCCACCAGAAGGAAAAGCAGCGGGTGAGCGTCTATTCCACCTCAGACAGGGGAGGAGGAGCGTGCAGGAATTCACACTGGACTTTAGGACTCTGGCTGCCAACGCGGGATGGAATGAGAGGGCCCTCATCCACCACTACCGATGTGGCTTGAGGGAGGACGTGCGTCGGGAATTGGCCTGCAGGGACACCAACATAAGCCTGGACCAACTGGTGGACATGTCGATTCGCCTGGATACCCTGTTGGCTATCTGCGGACGTCCGGATCCGGGGCCGTCCATTCCATCCCCCAGCACTTCCGAGCCGACCCCTATGGAGCTCGGAGGTGCTGGTATGAGGGAGACCAGGAGAGGGGCCGTCCCCTGCACCAACTGTGGCCGCAGAGGACACACTGCTGGTCGGTAGGCAGCACACTGATGAGCCATTCCAGGTGAGTAGGCACCCAACTCACCCAGAGCTTCCTGTTGTGCATATATTTATTAATGTTGTGTTTCCCGAGGTTTCTCCTCATTCCCAGCATAAGGCGCTAGTCGATTCAGGCGCAGCTGGGAATTTTATCGATTGTCAGTTTACCTATAAGTTAGGGATTCCTATTGTTCCAGTTGATGTGCCCTTCCCTATCCATGCCCTAGATAGCCGCCCCTTGGGGTCAGGGTTGATTAGGGAGGTCACAGCGCCTCTCAGGATGAAAACGCAGGAGGGCCATGAGGAGATAATTAGATTGTATCTGATTGATTCTCCTGCGTTTCCCGTGGTGTTGGGGCTTCCCTGGTTAACTTCTCATGACCCCAACATTTCATGGCAACAGAGGGCTCTCGAGGGATGGTCTGAACAGTGCTTGGGGAGGTGTGTAGGTGTTTCCGTAGGGGCAACGACGGTGGAAAGTCCGAACCAAGTTTCCACCATGCACATTCCGCCTGACTATGCCGATTTGGCTCTCGCCTTCTGTAAAAAGAAGGCGACTCAATTACCACCCCATCGACAGGGGGATTGTGCAATAAACCTCCAAGTAGGCGCTGCGCTTCCCTGGAGTCACGTGTATCCTCTGTCTCAGGAGGAGACGGCGGCTATGGAGACATATGTCACCGAATCTCTGAGACAGGGATACATACGGCCGTCCACTTCCCCTGCGTCATCGAGTTTCTTTTTTGTGAAGAAGAAGGATGGTGGTTTACGCCCGTGCATTGACTACCGTGGTCTCAATCAGATCACAATCTAATACAGCTATCCACTCCCTCTGATTGCTAGTATGACGGAGTCATTACACGGGGCGCGCTTCTTCACAAAATTGGATCTCAGGAGCGCGTACAACCTGGTGTGTATTAGGGAGGGAGATGAGTGGAAGACAGCATTTAGTACCACCTCGGGCTACTATGAGTAACTCGTCATGCCATACAGTTTGATGAATGCTCCTTCAGTCTTCCAATCGTTTGTGGATGAGATTTTCCGGGACTTGCATGGACAGGGTGTAGTGGTGTATATCGATGACATTCTAACATACTCCGCTGCATGAGCTGAGCATGTGTCCCTGGTTCGGCGGGTGCTTGGTAGACTGTTGGAGCATGACCTGTATGTGAAGGCGGAGAAATGTCTGTTCTTCCAAGAGTCCATCTCCTTCCTGGGACACCGTTTGTCCGCGTCAGGTGTGGAGATGGAGATTGACCGCGTTTCGGCCGTGCGCAATTGGCAGACTCCCACCACGGTGAATGAGGTGCAGCGGTTCTTGGGTTTTGCCAATTACTACCGGAGGTTTATCCGGGGCTTTGGGAAGGTAGCAGCTCCCATTTCCTCCCTGCTAAAGGGAGGGCCGGTGCGTCTGCAGTGGTCGGCTGAGGCGGACAGGGCTTTTAGGCATCTGAAGAACCTGTTTACCTCGGCTACGGTGCTGGCACATCCGGATCCCTCTTTGGCATTCCAAGTTGAGGTGGACGCGTCCGAGGCTGGGATCGGTGCTGTACTGTCTCAGCGCTCGGGTACGCCACCAAAACTCCGTCCCTGTGCTTTCTTTTCTAAGAAGCTCAGTCCGGCGGAGCGTAATTATGATGTGGGGGACAGGGAGCTGTTAGCTGTGGTTAAAGCCCTGAAGGTGTGGAGGCATTGGCTTGAGGGGGCTAAACACCCTTTTCTCATTTTGACTGACCATCGTAACCTGGAGTACATCCAGGCGGCGAGGAGGTTGAACCCGCGTCAGGCAAGGTGGGCTATGTTTTTCACTCAATTTGTGTTTACGCTCACCTACAGACCAGGTTCCCAGAACGCTAAGGCAGACGCCCTGTCCTGACTATATGACACCGAGGAGAGGTCCATTGAGCCCACTCCCATACTTCCGGAGTCTTGTCTGGTGGCACCGGTGGTGTGGGAGGTTGATGCGGACATCGAGCGGGCGTTACGCACCGATCCTACTCCCCCCCCCAGTGTCCAGAGGGTCGGATGTACGTGCCGCTTGAGGTTCGTGATCGATTGATATATTGGGCTCACACGTCACCCTCCTCTGGTCATCCTGGTATCAGTCGGACAGTGCACTGCCTTAATGGGAAGTACTGGTGGCCCACTTTAGCTAAGGACGTGAGGGTTTATGTTTCCTCCTGCTCGGTATGTGCCCAGTGTAAGGCGCCTAGACATCTGCCCAGAGGGAAATTACAACCCCTACCCGTTCCACAACGGCCGTGGTCTCATCTATCAGTGGACTTTGTCACGGACCTTCCCCCCTCACAGGGGAACACTACGATCTTGGTCGTTGTGGATCGGTTTTCGAAGGCCTGCCGTCTCATTCCTATGCCAGGTCTCCCTACAGCCCTATAAACTGCTGACGCCCTGTTTACAAACGTCTTCCGGCACTACGGGGTACCTGAGGATATAGTGTCTGATCAGGGTCCCCAGTTCACCTCTAGAGTCTGGAGGGCGTTTATGGAACGTCTGGGGGTCTCGATTAGCCTTACCTCAGGTTTTCACCCCGAGGGTAATGGGCAGGTGGAGAGAGTGAACCAGGATGTGGGTAGGTTTCTGAGGTCCTATTGCCAGGACCAGCAGGGGGAGTGGTCGGGATATATCCCCTGGGATACTCACTTCGCCACTCCTCAACTAACCTTACGCCTTTTCAGTGTGTGTTAGGTTATCAGCCGGTCCTGGCACCTTGGCATCAGAGCCAGATCGAAGCTCCTGTGGTGGACGAGTGGTTTTGGTGCTCGGAAGAGACCTGGAACGCTGCACATGTCCACCTGCAGCGGGCTATCAGGCGACAAAAGGCGAGCGCCGATCGCCACCGCAGTGAGGCTCTGGTGTATGCACCGGGAGATCGGGTCTGGCTCTCGACCCGATACCTGCCCCTTCGCCTGCCCTGCCGGAAGCTGGGTCGGCGGTTTGTGGGGCCATTTAAAGTCCTGAGGAGATTGAACAAGGTTTGTTATAGGTTACATCTTCCCATTAATTACCGTATTAACCCCTCGTTCCATGTGTCTCTCCTCAGGCCGGTAGTAGCTGGTCCACTCCAGGACTCTGAGGTACGAGAGGTTCCTCCACCCCCACTGGACATTGAGGGGGCTCCGGCGTACTCAGTCCGTTCCTTCTTGGATTCGAGGCGTCGGGTGGGGGGCCTGCAGTATCTCATGGAGTGGGAGGGGTACGGTCCGGAGGAACGGTACTGGGTCCCTAGGAGACATCCTAGATCCCTCCATGTTGAGGGATTTCCATCAGAATCATCCGACTCGCCCTGCTCCGCGTCCTCCTGGCCGTCCCCGAGGCCGGGGTCGGCGCACAGCTGGAGCCGCGCGTCAAGGGGGGAGTACTATCACGGATTCAGCCGAGGCTGCCCCTCCTCCTTGCTCGGGCAGGCTTCGGCGTTCGTCGTCCCCGGAGTACTAGCTGCTACCGATCTATGTTTCTGTGTTTAACTTGTTTGGTCTTTATTGTGTACACCTGTTTCCCATTATGTTGTATTGTCTTCCCTATATAACCCTCTGTCTTTCATTGTGTGTTATTGTTTTCGTCATCGGCAGTAGTTCGTGTGCGGGTTGTTTTCCTCCCTGTGTGGAGGTTGTTTATACTCTGGTTACTTTCGAGTAAAGTACGTTTCCAGTAAGCTCTGTGTCCTGCGTTTGACTTCGCCTACCGCATTCACTGATGCTCTGACAGTGTGTGAGATATAAAATGTCTCAAATTTAAATTATGTCCATCACCCACACTTTGGAATCCAGGACCTGGGTGAATTCCTCTGACATCTCAAGGTATGATGTGTAGGTGTTGGGGATATCCAAAACACATCCGCAGGTGTGTGATTGGGGGATTCTCATGAAGTCACTCTTGGGCAGAACAAAGCAGACGTGAATGGCTGAAGACATAAGGACGTCTGCACCTGTATAAGAAAGTAAGACAGAACAAAGAAACACTAAAATACATTTGCATTTAACCACCATATTAGCAGTATCAAACAAACACATGCTAGGAGGTGGGCTACTTAATTATCATTGTTCAATATTAATGTTAGCTGTGCAAAATCGGAGCAACTGCTTTAGGCGGGTGGTTGAGCAGTTGCATATGTACTTCTTTAAAAAGTCCATGATCGTTTGTTCCTTCTTGGTTAAGGTATCATGTTTAACAGCTGCAGCAACTCTCTTGCTTGTTGGTGTGATGCTCCCCAGCACCTCGTCCAAACCTCCAAGAGGCAGTTTCAACCTTTTCAGTACGCCATTCCAGCACTCAGCAATGTAGGCAGGAATGTTGCCAAGAGTTCTTCAGATTTGATCTGTTCTCCAAGACAGTGTTGCAGAAATGGCTTGGCCAATGCTATAGGGAAGTAGCCAACCATGTTATATCCAAGGACCATCACTTTTGCAACAATGTCCCATGAGTCCTTCATGTCATGCATTGTCATGGGAATTTTTATTGTGGTCCCACTTGTGCACTTCTTCATGAATGTTTCCCAGTATTCACTTAAGGCGTCCCTTAGCACTCCACCATGGTCCTCACCTTTCTCTGTGGTCCCGTTGGGTAGAACCATTTATATCTCTAAAATGAAGTCTTCTACAGAAACACTCCCATCTTGAAAGGCAGCATTCAGGTATTGGAACACATTTCCTTTACAAATTCTGATTCTGGGTATTCTTGGTGGGGATGGGCCTCTCGGAGTTGAAATAACATCTCAACGTCAATTGGAAGCGTATCATCAAGGAAAGCACTGTTATCATCATCTAGAAAAGCATATCCCACTTGAATTTCTTCATCCATTGATAATGATGCACCCAGTATTTTGTCACTCAAACCTGATATTTCATCCATTGGTTGTGAAGGGGTATCAAGAGGCTCCTGTCTATTGTTAGCAGATGCTAATGTGTTTGTTCTGTCATCTTCCTGGCCAGGTGAGTGGAGGAAGTGGTAAACTTGAAGGCCGGTGGGATTGTCCTCAGTGTCAATTACCTCTGATTCTAGGCTTTCTTTGCGGCAGATGGTAATGTACCCTGTGTTGATTTCCTCCAATTCCAAGCTTTCGTCGTCGGATGAGGAAACATTGACGATTCTGCTGTACTTGGTTCTGTTATTCTTCTCTGTGGAGATAGAGGCAGCCTTGAGAGTTTCATCTGCAGCATTATGTTTTTTTTTGCTGGAAAGATATTTTCTTAACAATTTTACTTTTCTGAGTTCGTATTGTTCGACCAATGAAGTAGATGGGTCTAGCTCTTCCTCAGTAAAGTCTTCCATGGTGAATTCAAAATCATTGACATGCCCTAGTTTGCTTTTTCCATTTGGAAAGAAAAGAGCCTTACTGACCTCCAACAGCTCTTTGGTGCCTTTAATTGTCTTGTCCCACCACCTTTTTGACTTGGCAGAATGAGTCGACTCCAAGTGGTTCCAGCCATCCAGTTTGGAAAGTACCTTCTGTTTTCTTAGCGTTGGAGTTTCCACAAAGTTTTGCTGACATTTCATGAATTTTCTTTCTGTGTTTAAATTTTTCCATAAGCCTTTCTACAGCTTTGGACACACTGGATCCCTGGAGAGCGGCCACTTCTCTTTTGCAGTACTGCCTTATGGCAATACGATCACCAAATCTGGGCACGTATTTTGCGAGTTCGGCATCCTTCATGACCTTGATGGCACTGCAGTGAAAACAAAGGTGGAAAATAGTTACAACTTTGAGCAAGTAACTTGATTTGATGGATGATTATAGTGGATGGATGAACAAATGAAGATTGAATACATAGATGGCTCAATTAAAGCAATAATCATTAATTGGAACAATAACAAAGCGGCCAACCCTGCCTCTGTTTTGGTGCGACAGTCATGAGGCATTTATAAGTTATATTCTTCAAGAATCAATGGGTATCTATAGCATTAAAGTCCAAAAATGGATGTGTGACAAACACAAACACAGCGATATGTGTGACAAACTGTGCCCCAACTATCCCACTGCCCAAAAGCGGGATAATTATATATCTGGCTAGGCAGCGGCGCTGTCCTTCCAGCACCACAGATTTGATCCGCTATCCAGGGTTTCCCAAAGGCGGTCCTTTCGTAATTTCGTCATTGTTTGGTTGAGTTTGCTTTGTTTGTCACGCTTGAGTCTTTAACGTCCTTATAAGTAGGCTTACTATCTTTTATTTCAATGCATCATAAGCCTAGATGTATTTATTGATTTATCTGTCATTGTTTGTATTTACCGGGCAGCTGTTACGCGCGCCAATATGCAGCCTTGCATTTCCATTTTCTTTCGTGAAGCTTTTTAGCTGTTTATGGTTAGATTTATGGACAACATTCCTCTGATGCACATGATTTATCTGGCTAGAATATTGTTTTGACTAGACACGTTTCTTTGATGCTTTGAACTGCATTTATTAGTCATTTTGTTCGTTGATAGGCTATCATTTCATTACAACTTTTGGCAATTATAATAGGCTTTCAATTCATTACTTGCATAGTATTGTAATATATTATTGAGACAAACTCATTTACTGCCTTTATTTACTGCCTTTTCAGAACCATGGCTGACTTTATAGTTAATATGAGTCTACTCCAGACTCCGTGGATTTGTATAGCTCTAAGAACGGCCTTCTCCTTAAGTAGACTTTTAAGATGAGTAATTTCAATAGTCAGGACTAGCTGTCATAACTAAATTACGCATGTTTACGATGCAAACTAGACACTATGTGCAAACTCTGATTCATGGCACATGGACAACATAAACAGCACCATCTGCTGGATAATTTTGAGATTACACCATGAAATTGCACTGACATGACAATGGTTCAGGTTATTGGAAAGTCTATTTTGCCTGTCCTTACTGTACTGTCAACTACATTGTGCGATTGCTGATTTGTAAATAAAGAGCACAACCATGCAGAGAACCATGCACAGAACCCAACTTTCTCCACCTGGAACTAAATTTGCTTGCTATAGTGCCATCATGATTTGATCGTTGAGTAAAACATGGCATCAGGCAAACGCCTTGATGTGTTTATGATTGTTTAATTGTCAGAGGCAGAAAGGAATGATTTCTAGGACCGGAGGCTTCGGTGTTAACAGGTGCAATGTTAATGATGTGCTCTCATCCCTGCTCTATAACTATTTTGTTATGAAACCCCTAAAAGTTAGGTATCACATATGCCTACCTTTTCATTGATGAAGGTCTGTACAAGTTCCTCATCAAACCCTTGTTGATCTCTCAAAAGCTGCAGGAATT